>NW_027487795.1:0-12943 GCF_050908995.1 Andrena cerasifolii | reverse complement strand
TTAAAATAAAATTTTAAAATTAAAATAAAATAAAAAATAAAGAAAATTTTTTAAATTTAAAAAATATAAAAAATTAAAAAAATTTGTAAAAAATTAAAAAAAAAATAAAAAAAAAATTTTCAAAAAAATTTAAAAAAATTAAAAAAATAAATAAAAGTTAAACAAAATAAAAATAAAAATTTTAAAAAATTAAATAAAAAATATAAAAAAAATTTAAAAAAAATTTTAAAAAATTTTAAAAAATTTTCAAAAAATTAAAAAATTAAAAAAAATAAAAAAGTTAAATAAAAATTTAAAAAAAATTTAAAAAATTAAAAAAAATTTCTTTTAAATTTTCAAAAAAATTTTAAAAAAATTTCAAAAATTTTTTTAAAAAGTTTCAAAAAATTTTAAAAAAAAATTTTAAAAATTTTTAAAAAAAATTTAAAAGAATTTTAAAAAAATTTTAAAAAATTTAAAAATTTAAAAAAATAAAAAATTATAAGAAAATTAAAAAAAAACATTTAAAATTTAAAAAAGTTAAAAAAGTAAAATAAAAGAAAAATAAAAATTTAAAATAAAAATTAAAAATTGTTAAAAAATTAAAACAAATTTTTAAAAAAAAATAAAAAAAATTAAAGTAAAAAAATTTAAAATATAAAAAAATTTAAATAAAAAAATATACAAAAATTTAAAAGAAAAATAAAAGAAATTAAAAAAAACAAATAAAAATAAAAAAAATAATAATTTAAAACAAAATAAATAAAATTTTTTTAAAATTAAAATAAAATAAAAATAAAGAAAATTTTTAAATTTAAAAATATGAAAAGATTTAAAAAAAATTGTAAAAAATTAAAAAAAAATAAAAAAAATTTTAAATTTTAAAAAAATTTAAAAAATTAAATAAAATTAAAAAAAAATAAAAAATATAAAAAAATTAAAAATATAAAAAATAAAAAAAAATTATTAAAAATTTTCAAAAATTTTAAAAAAATTTTAAAAAAAATTTAAAAATTTCAAAAAAATTTTAAAAAAAATTTTTAAATTTTTAAAATTTTTAAAAATTTTCAAAAAAATTTTAAAAATTAAAATAAAATAAAAAAAAGTTAAACAAAAATTAAAAAAAAATATAAAAAAAATTTTAAAAAAATTTTAAAAATTTTTAAAAAATTTTCAAAAAATTTTTAAAAGAATTTAAAAAAAACTGTTAAAAAATTAAAAATAATTTGTAAAAAATATAAAAAAATTAAAAAAAAAATTTTTAAATTTCCAAAAAATTTTCAAAAAATTTTCAAAAAATTTTAAATTTTCAAAAAAAAATTAAATTTAAAAAATTAAACAAAAAAATTAAAAAAAATTAAATAAAAAATATAAAAAAATTAAAAAAAAATATAAAAAATTTTCAAAAATTTTAAAAAATTTAAAAAAATTTAAAAATTAAAAAAAAATAAAAAATTTAAAAAATTTTAAAAATTAAAAAAATAAAAAATTTTAAATTTTCAAAAAAAATTAAATTTAAAAAATTAAACAAAAAAATTAAAAAAAATTAAATAAAAAATATAAAATTTAAAAAAATTTTAAAAATTAAAAAAAAATAAAAAATTTATAAGAAAATTAAAAAAACATAAAATTTTTTAAAAAAATTAAAAAGTAAAATAAAACAAATATAAATTTTTTTAAAAAAATTAAAAATTGTTAAGAAATTAATAAAAAATTTTTAAAAAAAATTTTAAAAAAATTTTTAAAAAAATTAAAAAATTTTAAAAAAAATTTTAAAATTTAAAAAATTTTAAAAAAATTATAAGAAAATTAAAAAAAATTTAAATTTAAAAAAATTAAAAAGTAAAATAAAAGGAAAATAAAAATTAAAAAAAAATTTTAAAAATTAAAACAATTTTTTTAAAAGAAAATTTTAAAAAATTTTTAAAAAAAATTTTAAAAAAATTTAAAAAATTAAAAAAATAAAAAAAAGTTAAATAAAAATTTAAGAAAAATTAAATAAAAAATATAAAAAAAAAATTAAAAAAATTTAACAAAATTTTCAAAAAATTTTAAAAAATTTTCATAAAAAATTTTAAAAAATTAAAAAAAATAAGAAAGGTTAAATAAAAATTTAAAAAAAAATTTTTAAAATTAAAAGAAAAATTTTTAAATTTTCAAAAAAATTTTAAAAAGTTAAAAAAGAATTTAAAAATTGTTAAAAAATTAAAACAAATTTTTTTAAAAAATTTAAAAAAAAATTAAAGCAAAAAAATTTTAAAATATAAAAAAAACTTTAAAATAAAAAAAAATATACAAAAATTTAAAAGAAAAATAAAAGAAATTAAAAAAATAACCAAATAAAAATTTAAAAAAATAATAATTTTAAACAAAAATAAATAAATTTTTTTAAATTTAAAAAATAAAAAAAATTTTAAAAAATTTAAAAAAAATAAAAAAAAATTTTAATTTTAAAAAAATTTAAAAAATTAAATAAAAATTAAAAAAAATTAAAAATATAAAAAAATTAAAAAAAAAATTTTTAATTTTTCAAAAAATTTTTAAAAAATTTTCAAAAAAAATTAAACAAAATAAAAAAATTTTAAAATATAAAAAAAATTTAAATAAAAAAAATATACAAAAATTTAAAAAAAAATATAAAAAAATTAAAAAAGTAAACAAAAAAAAATTTTTTAAAAATAAAAAAAATTAAAATTTTTTTTTAAAAATTTAAAAAAATTTAAAAATTTAAAGATTAAAATAAAGGCAAAATAAAATTTAAAAAAATTAAAAAAACGTTTTTTGAAATAAAAAGAAATAATTTAAAAAAAATTATATTTTTTTTAGAACATTTAAAAAAAATTGTTAAAAAATTAAAAATAATTTGTAAAAAAAATAAAAAATTTAAAAAAAATAAAAAAATTATAAGAAAATTAAAAAAAACAGTTAAAATTTAAAAAAAAAATTTAAAAAATTTAAAAAAATTAAAAAAAATAAAAAAAGTTAATCAAAAATTTAAAAAAAATTAAATAAAAAATATAAAAAAATTTTAAAAAAAAATTAAAAAATTTTAAAAAAATTTCAAAAAAATTTAAAAAAATTAAAAAAAGTAAAAAAAGTTAAATAAAAATTTAAAAAAAAATTTTAAAAAATTAAAAAAAAATTTCTTTTAAATTTTCAAAAAAATTTAAAAAATTTTCAAAAATTTTAAAAAATTTTCAAAAAAATTAAAAAAATATAAAAAAATTTAAAAAAAATAAAAAAATTATAAGAAAATTAAAAAAAAACATTTAAAATTTAAAAAAAATTTAAAAAAATTAAAAAAAAATTTAAAAGAATTTAAAAAAAAATTTTAAAAATTTAAAAATTTAAAAAAAATAAAAAATTATAAGAAAATTAAAAAAAAAAACATTTAAAATTTAAAAAAGTTAAAAAAGTAAAATAAAAGAAAAATTAAAACAAATTTTAAAAAAAAAATAAAAAAAATTAAAGTAAAAAAATTTTAAAATATAAAAAAAGTTAAATAAAAATTTAAAAAAAAATTTAAAAAATTAAAAAAAAATTTCTTTTAAATTTTCAAAAAAATTTTAAAAAAATTTCAAAACTTTTTTTAAAAAAATTTAAAAGAATTTTAAAAAAATTTTAAAAAATTTAAAAATTTAAAAAAAATAAAAAAATTATAAGAAAATTAAAAAAAAACATTTAAAATTTAAAAAAGTTAAAAAAGTAAAATAAAAGAAAAATAAAAATTTAAAATAAAAATTAAAAATTGTTAAAAAATTAAAACAAATTTTTTAAAAAAAATAAAAAAAATTAAAGTAAAAAAAATTTAAAATATAAAAAAATTTAAATAAAAAAATATACAAAAATTTAAAAGAAAAATAAAAGAAATTAAAAAAAACAAATAAAAATAAAAAAAATAATAATTTAAAACAAAAATAAATAAAATTTTTTAAAATTAAAATAAAATAAAAAATAAAGAAAATTTTTTTAAATTTAAAAAATATGAAAAGATTTAAAAAAAATTGTAAAAAATTAAAAAAAAATAAAAAAAATTTTAAATTTTAAAAAAATTTAAAAAATTAAATAAAATTTAAAAAAAAATAAAAAATATAAAAAAATTAAAAAATATAAAAAAATTAAAAAAAAATTATTAAAAATTTTCAAAAAATTTTAAAAAAAATTTTAAAAAAAATTTAAAAATTTTCAAAAAAAATTTTAAAAAAAATTTTTAAATTTTTAAAATTTTTTAAAAATTTTCAAAAAATTTTAAAAAATTAAAAAAAAAATAAAAAAAAGTTAAACAAAAATTAAAAAAAAATTAAATAAAAAATATAAAAAAATTTTAAAAAAAATTTTTAAAAATTTTTAAAAAATTTTCAAAAAATTTTAAAAGAATTTTAAAAAAATTGCTAAAAAATTAAAAATAATTTGTAAAAAATATAAAAAAATTAAAAAAAAATTTTTAAATTTTCAAAAAATTTTTAAAAAATTTCAAAAAATTTTAAATTTTCAAAAAAAAATTAATTTAAAAAATTAAACAAAAAAATTAAAAAAAAATTAAATAAAAAATATAAAAAAATTCAAAAAAAAATATAAAAAATTTCCAAAAATTTTAAAAAATTTTAAAAAATTTTAAAAATTAAAAAAAAATAAAAAATTTTAAAAAATTTTAAAAATTAAAAAAAAATAAAAAATTTTAAAAAATTTTAAAAATTAAAAAAAATAAAAAATTTATAAGAAAATTAAAAAAACATAAAATTTTTTAAAAAAATTAAAAAGTAAAATAAAACAAATATAAAATTTTTTTTAAAAAAATTAAAAATTGTTAAGAAATTAATAAAAAATTTTTAAAAAAAATTTTAAAAAAATTTTAAAAAAAAATTAAAAATTTTCAAAATAATTTTAAAAAATTAAAAAAAAAATAAAAAAAAGTTAAACAAAAATTAAAAAAAAATTAAATAAAAAATATAAAAAAAATTTTAAAAAAAATTTTTAAAAATTTTTAAAAAATTTTCAAAAAAATTTTAAAAGAATTTAAAAAAAACTGTTAAAAAATTAAAAATAATTTGTAAAAAATATAAAAAAATTAAAAAAAAAATTTTTTAATTTTCAAAAAATTTTTAAAAAATTTTCAAAAAATTTTAAATTTTCAAAAAAAATTTAAATTTAAAAAATTAAACAAAAAAATTAAAAAAAAATTAAATAAAAAATATAAAAAAATTCAAAAAAAAATATAAAAAATTTTCAAAAATTTTAAAAAATTTTAAAAAATTTTAAAAATTAAAAAAAAATAAAAAATTTTAAAAAATTTTAAAAATTAAAAAAAATAAAAAATTTAAAAAAGTTTTAAAAATTAAAAAAAAATAAAAAATTTATAAGAAAATTAAAAAAACATAAAATTTTTTAAAAAAATTAAAAAGTAAAATAAAACAAATATAAAATTTTTTTAAAAAAAATTAAAAATTGTTAAGAAATTAATAAAAAATTTTTAAAAAAAATTTTAAAAAAATTTTTAAAAAAAATTAAAAAATTTTAAAAAAAATTTTAAAAATTTAAAAAAATTTTAAAAAAATTATAAGAAAATTAAAAAAAATTTTAAATTTAAAAAAATTAAAAAAGTAAAATAAAAGAAAAATAAAAATTAAAAAAAAATTTTAAAAATTAAAACAATTTTTTTAAAAGAAAATTTTAAAAAATTTTTAAAAAAATTTTAAAAAAATTAAAAAAAATAAAAAAAGTTAAATAAAAATTTAAGAAAAATTAAATAAAAAATATAAAAAAAAAATTAAAAAAATTTAACAAAATTTTCAAAAAATTTAAAAAAATTAAAAAAAATAAGAAAGGTTAAAAAAAAATTTAACAAAATTTTCAAAAAATTTAAAAAAATTAAAAAAAATAAGAAAGGTTAAATAAAATTTTAAAAAAAAATTTTTAAAATTAAAAGAAAAATTTTAAATTTTCAAAAAAATTTAAAAAGTTAAAAAAGAATTTAAAAATTGTTAAAAAATTAAAACAAATTTTTTTAAAAAATTTAAAAAAAAAAATTAAAGTAAAAAATTTTAAAATATAAAAAAAACTTTAAATAAAAAAAAATATACAAAAATTTAAAAGAAAAATAAAAGAAATTAAAAAAATAACCAAATAAAAATTTAAAAAAATAATAATTTTAAACAAAAATAAATAAATTTTTTAAATTTAAAAAATAAAAAAAATTTTTAAAAAATTTAAAAAAAATAAAAAAAAATTTTAATTTTAAAAAATTTAAAAATTTAAATAAAAATTAAAAAAATTAAAAATATAAAAAAATTAAAAAAAATTTTTTAATTTTTCAAAAAATTTTTAAAAATTTTCAAAAAAATTAAACAAAATAAAAAAATTTTAAAATATAAAAAAAATTAAATAAAAAAAATATACAAAAATTTAAAAAAAATATAAAAAAATTAAAAAAGTAAACAAAAAAAAATTTTTAAAATAAAAAAATTAAAATTTTTTTTTAAAAATTTAAAAAAATTTTAAAAATTTAAAGATTAAAATAAAGGCAAAATAAAATTTAAAAAAATTAAAAAAACGTTTTTGAAATAAAAAGAAATAATTTTAAAAAATTATATTTTTTTAGAACATTTAAAAAAATTGTTAAAAAATTAAAAATAATTTGTAAAAAAAATAAAAAATTTAAAAAAAATAAAAAAATTATAAGAAAAATTAAAAAAACAGTTAAAATTTAAAAAAAATTAAAAAAATTTTAAAAAATTAAAAAAATAAAAAAGTTAATCAAAATTTAAAAAAATTAAATAAAAAATATAAAAAAATTTTAAAAAAATTTTAAAAATTTTAAAAAAATTTCAAAAAATTTAAAAAATTAAAAAAAGTAAAAAAAGTTAAATAAAATTTAAAAAAAATTTTTAAAAAATTAAAAAAAAATTTCTTTTAAATTTTCAAAAAATTTTAAAAATTTTCAAAAAATTTTTTAAAAATTTTCAAAAAATTTAAAAAAAAAATTTAAAAAAATTAAAAAAAAATTTAAAAGAATTTAAAAAAAAATTTAAAAATTTAAAAATTAAAAAAAATAAAAAAATTATAAGAAAATTAAAACAAAAACATTTAAAATTTAAAAAAGTTAAAAAGTAAAATAAAAGAAAAATAAAAATTTAAAATAAAAATTAAAAATTGTTAAAAAATTAAAACAAATTTTTAAAAAAAATAAAAAAATTAAAGTAAAAAATTTTAAAATATAAAAAAATTTAAATAAAAAAAATATACAAAAATTTAAAAGAAAAATAAAAGAAATTAAAAAAAATAAACAAATAAAATTTTTTTAAAATTAAAATAAAATAAAAAATAAAGAAAATTTTTTTTAAATTTAAAAAATATAAAAAAATTAAAAAAAATTTGTAAAAAATTAAAAAATAAAAAAAAATTTAAATTTTAAAAAAATCTAAAAAATTAAATAAAAATTAAAAAAATAAAAATATAAAAAAATTAAAAAAAAAAATTTTAAATTTTCAAAAAAATTTTCAAAAAAATTTTAAAAATTTTCAATTTTTTTTTTAAAAATTAAAAAAAAATAAAGAAAGTTAAAAAAAATTTTTAAAAATTAAAAAAAAATTATTTAAATTTCAAAAAATTTTAAAAAAATTTCAAAGAATTTTCAAAATTTAAAAAAAAAAATTAAAAAAATAAAAAAAATTTTAAATATAAAAAAATTTAAATAAAAAAATATACAAAAATTTTTAAAAAATATACAAAAAATTTAAAAAATTTAAAAAAATTTCAAAAAATTTAAAAAAAATTTTAAAAATTTAAAAATTTAAAAAAAATTTTAAAAATTTTAAATAATTGAAAAAAATTAAAAAATTTTTTAAAAAATTGAAAAAAAATTAAATATAAAAAAAATTTAAAAAATTTTTAAATTTTAAAAAATTAAATAAAAAATTTAAAAAAAAATTGAAAATAAAATTAAAAATTTTAAATTTTTTTTTTAAAAATTTAAAAAATTTAAAAAAAAATTATAAGAAAATTAAAAAAATTTTAAAATTTATAAAAATTAAAAAAGTAAAATAAAAGAAAAATAAAAATTAAAAAAAAAATTTTAAAAATTGTTAAAAAATTAAAACAATTTTTTCAAAAAAAAATTTTAAAAATTTTTTAAAAAATTTAAAAAATTTTTTAAAAAATTAAAAAAATTTTCAAAAAAATTTAAAAAAATTAAAAAAATAAAAAAAGTTAAATAAAAATTTTAAAAAATTAAATAAAAATATAAAAAATTTAAAAAATTTTAAAATATAAAAAAATTTAAATAAAAAAAATATACAAAAATTTTAAAAAATTTAAAAAATTTAAAAAAATTTCAAAAAAATTTCAAAAAATTTTTAAAAAATTTTAAAAAGTTAAAAAAAATTTAAAAAATTTTAAAATTAAAAAAAAAAATAAATAATTTATACGAAAATTAAAAAAAAACATAAAATTTTTAAAAAATTTAAAAAGTGAAATAAAACAAATATAAAAATTTTGTAAAAAAATTTAAAAATTGTTAAGAAATTAAAACAAATTTTTTAAAAAAATTTTTAAAAAAAATTAAAAAATTTTAAAAAATTTAAAAAATTTTTAAAAAAATTTTAAAAAA
This sequence comes from Andrena cerasifolii, assembly GCF_050908995.1. NCBI lineage: Eukaryota > Metazoa > Arthropoda > Insecta > Hymenoptera > Andrenidae > Andrena > Andrena cerasifolii. The sequence continues at coordinate 4,359 of NW_027487795.1, read as the reverse complement.
TTTTCAAAAAAAATTTTAAAAAATTAAAAAAAAAAATTTTTAAAATTAAAAGAAAAATTTTTAAATTTTCAAAAAAATTTTAAAAAGTTAAAAAAAAATTTAAAAATTGTTAAAAAATTAAAACAAATTTTTTAAAAAATTTAAAAAAAAAAATTAAAGTAAAAAAATTTTAAAATATAAAAAAAACTTTAAAATAAAAAAAAATAAACAAAAATTTAAAAGAAAAATAAAAGAAATTAAAAAAAATAACCAAATAAAAATTTAAAAAATTAATAATTTTAAACAAAAATAAATAAATTTTTTTAAATTTAAAAAATAAAAAAAATTTTAAAAAAATTTTTAATTTTAAAAAAATTTATAAAAAATTTAAAAAATTAAATAAAATGTTTAAAAAACTTAAATAAAAAATATAAAAAAAAATTTTAAAAATATAAAAAACATTTTTTGAAATAAAAAGAAATAATTTTAAAAAAATTAATTTTTTTAAATTTAAAAAAAATTTAAAAAAAATTTAAAAAATTTTCAAAAATTTTAAAAAATTTTCAAAAAAATTAAAAAAAAATAAAAAATTTAAAAAAAATAAAAAAATTATAAGAAAATTAAAAAAAAACATTTAAAATTTAAAAAAAGTTAAAAAAGTAAAATAAAAGAAAAATAAAAATTTAAAATAAAAATTAAAAATTGTTAAAAAATTAAAACAAATTTTAAAAAAAAAATAAAAAAATTAAAGTAAAAAAATTTTAAAATATAAAAAAAATTTAAATAAAAAAAATATACAAAAATTTAAAAGAAAAATAAAAGAAATTAAAAAAAAATAAACAAATAAAAATTTAAAAAAATAATAATTTAAAACAAAAATAAATAAAATTTTTTTAAAATTAAAATAAAATAAAAAATAGAGAAAATTTTTTTTAAATTTAAAAAATATAAAAGAATTTAAAAAAAATTTGTAAAAAATTAAAAAAAATAAAAAAAAAATTTAAATTTTAAAAAAATCTAAAAAATTAAATAAAAATTAAAAAAAATTAAAAAATATAAAAAAATTAAAAAAAAATTTTTTTAAATTTTCAAAAAAAATTTCAAAAAATTTTTTAAAAATTTTCAAATTTTTTTTTTTTTAATTTTTTACAATTTTTTTTTTTAATTTTTTTATATTTTTTAAATTTAAAAAAAAATTTCTTTATTTTTTATTTTATTTTAATTTTAAAAAAATTTTATTTATTTTTGTTTTAAATTATTATTTTTTTAAATTTTTATTTGTTTATTTTTTTTTAATTTCTTTTATTTTTCTTTTAAATTTTTGTATATTTTTTTTATTTAAATTTTTTTTATATTTTAAAATTTTTTTACTTTAATTTTTTTTATTTTTTTTTAAAAATTTGTTTTAATATTTTAACAATTTTTAATTTTTATTTTAAATTTTTATTTTTCTTTTATTTTACTTTTTTACCTTTTTTAAATTTTAAATGTTTTTTTTTAATTTTCTTATAATTTTTTTATTTTTTTTTAAATTTTTAAATTTTAAAATTTTTTTTTAAATTCTTTTAAAATTTTTTTAAAAATTTTTTTAAATTTTTTTTTTAAATTTTCTGAAATTTTTTTAAATTTTTTTTTTAAATTTTTTGAAAATTTTTAAAAAATTTTTTGAAATTTTTTTAAATTTTTTTGAAAATTTAAAAGAAATTTTTTTTTAATTTTTTAAAAAATTTTTTAAAATTTTTACTTAACTTTTTTTATTTTTTTAATTTTTTAAAATTTTTTTGAAATTTTTTAAAATTTTTTTAAAATTTTTTTTAAATTTTTTTATATTTTTTATTTAATTTTTTTAAATTTTTGTTTAACTTTTTTATTTTTTTTAATTTTTTTAAATTTTTTTGAAAATTTTTAAAATTTTTTTGAAAATTTTTTAAAATTTTTTTGAAAATTTTTTAAAATTTTTTTGAAAATTTTTTAAAATTTTTTTGAAAATTTAAAAGAAATTTTTTTTAATTTTTTTTTAAATTTTTATTTAACTTTTTTTACTTTTTTTAATTTTTTAAAATTTTTTTGAAATTTTTTAAATTTTTTTGAAATTTTTTTAAAATTTTTTTAAAATTTTTTTAAATTTTTTTTATATTTTATTTAATTTTTTTTAAATTTTTGATTAACTTTTTTTATTTTTTTTTAATTTTTTTAAATTTTTTTAAATTTTTATAAAATTTTTAAATTTTTTTTTTAATTTTTTAAATTTTTTTAAAAAATTTAAAAAATTTTTTTTTAATAAAATTGTTTTAATTTTTTAACAATTTTTTAAATTTTTCTTTAACTTTTATTTTTCTATTATTATACTTTTTTAATTTTTTTTAAATTTTAAATGTTTTTTTTTTAATTTTCTTATAATTTTTTTATTTTTTTTAAATTTTTTTGAAAATTTTTTATATTTTTTATTTAATTTTTTTTTATTTTTTTGTTTAATTTTTAAATTTAAAATTTTTTTGAAAATTTAAAAATTTTTTGAAAATTTTTTAAAAATTTTTTGAAAATTTTTTAAAATTTTTTGAAAATTTAAAAAATTTTTTTTTAATTTTTTTATATTTTTTACAAATTATTTTTAATTTTTTAACAATTTTTTTAAATGTTCTAAAAAAAATTGAAATTTTTTTCTCAATTTTTTTTAAAAATTTTTATTTAATTTTTTCTCAATTTTTTTTAAAAAATTTTTTCTCAATTTTTTTAAAAAATTTTTATTTAATTTTATTAAAATTATTTCTTTTTATTTCAAAAATGTTTTTTATATTTTTAAAATTTTTTTTATATTTTTTATTTAAGTTTTTTAAAAATTTTATTTATTTTTTAAAATTTTTTTATAAATTTTTTAAAATTAAAATTTTTTTTTATATTTTAAAATTTTTCTACTTTAATTTTTTTTATTTTTTAAAATTTTTTTTAAAAAATTTGTTTTAATTTTTTAACAATTTTTAAATTTTTTTTTAACTTTTTACAATTTTTTTGAAAATTTAAAAATTTTCTTTTAATTTTAAAAAAAATTTTTTTAATTTTTATTTAACCTTTTTTATTTTTTTTAATTTTTAAAATTTTTTTTGAAAATTTTTTAAAATTTTTTGAAATTTTTTTTAAATTTTTTTAAATTTTTTTTTATATTTTTTATTTAATTTTTCTTAAATTTTTATTTAACTTTTTTATTTTTTTTTAATTTTTAAAATTTTTTGAAAATTTTTAAAATTTTTTTAAATTTTTAAAATTTTTTTAAATTTTTTTTAAAATTTTTTTAAATTTTTTTTAAAAAAATTGTTATAATTTTTTAATTTTTTTTTTAATTTTTATTTTTCTTTTATTTTACTTTTTTAATTTTTTAAATTTTAAATTTTTTTTAATTTTCTTATAATTTTTTTAAAAATTTTTTAAAATTTTTTTTAAAATTTTTTAATTTTTTTTAAAAATTTTTTTAAAATTTTTTTTAAAAAATTTGTTTTAATTTCTTAACAATTTTTAAATTTTTTTAAAAAAATTTTATATTTGTTTTATTTTACTTTTTAAATTTTTTTAAAAATTTTATGTTTTTTTAATTTTCTTATAAATTTTTTATTTTTTTTAATTTTTAAAATTTTTTTAAATCTTATAAAATTTTAAATTTTTTAAAATTTTTTTTAAAATTTTTTTAAAATTTATTTTAAAAAATTTGATTTAATTTCTTAACAATTTTTAAATTTTTTTTAAATTTTATATTTGTTTTATTTTACTTTTTAAATTTTTTTAAAAATTTTATGTTTTTTTCAATTTTCTTATAAATGTTTTATTTTTTTTAATTTTTAAAATTTTAAAATTTTTTTTTAACTTTTTAAAATTTTCAAAAAATTTTTAAAAAATTTTCAAAAAATTTTAAAAAAATTTTAAAAAATTTTAAAAAGTTAAAAAAAATTAAAAAATTTTTTGTAAAAAATTAAAAAAAATTCAAAAAATGTTTAAAAATCTTTTAAAAAAATTTAAAAATTTTTAAAACAATTTTAAAAAAAATAAAATTTTTTTTTAAATTTAAAAAAATTAAATAAATTTTTTTTTAAATTTAAAAAATTAAATAAAAATTTTAAAAAAAAATTGAGAAAAAATTAAATAAAAATTTTTAAAAAAATTGAGAAAAACATTTCAATTTTTTTTTAGAACATTTAAAAAAAATTGTTGAAAAATTAAAAATAATTTGTAAAAAATATAAAAAAATTAAAAAAAAAATTTTAAATTTTCAAAAAATTTTTAAAAATTTTCAAAAAATTTTTAAATTTTCAAAAAATTTTTAAATTTTCAAAAAATTTTTAAATTTTCAAAAAATTTTTAAATTTTCAAAAAAATTTTAAATTTTAAAAA
>NW_027487794.1:0-12945 GCF_050908995.1 Andrena cerasifolii | reverse complement strand
TTGAGCTTTTCCGCTGCGGCGGTTTGTAATTCTTGCACCCTCGTGCTTAGTTTCGAGAAGTAATGGTTATATGTTTCGTTGTCAAAATCTTCGGGTACCGGACTTCGGCTGGGCACCCGGGCTACTTTCCCGAATACTAACTCGTGCGGAGTGTAACCAGTGCCCTCGTGGACACTAGTGTTATAAGAGAACGCGGCCAAATCGGTCCATTCGTCCCAGTCGCTGTATCTACCGATAAACATTTTCAGATATTCGGTCAAAACGTGGTGCGATCGCTCTAAAGAGCCGTTAGTCTGCGGGTGAAAGGCTGTGGTTCGAAATTGTTGGATTTTAAATTTCCGTGCTACCGCTTTCATGAAGTTACTAGTGAAATTTGTTCCTTGATCGGTGAGGATGGCTCTGGGAGCTCCGAATTGACAGATGAATTTTTTGATGAATGTATCTGCAATTTTTATTGACGTGGATTGTTTGAGGGGCTCACATACAAAGTATTTGGTCAGTAAATCCTGGATGGTTAGTATGTAGGTGTTGCCTGCTCTTGTGGTAGGCAGAGGCCCTACTATATCCAGCGCAACCTTATCGAAAGCGCGTCCAGGCGTATCAGTAAGAATCATCGGTTGTCTGGTTTTAACACGGACGAGTTTCTTCCGTTGGCAGTCCGCGCAGTTCCGAACGTAGCTTTCTACGGCTTTCTTCATACCTTTCCAAAAGTAGTGGGAGCGGATGCGGTTATATGTTTTAGTTACTCCCTTATGTCCGGCTATCGCGGATGCGTGATTTTCCGTAATTATGTTTTGTCGTTCCGATTCTACGGGGATTTGAACTAGTTGTAAACAAATGGTAACGCTAGTGTCCTCGTCATTGACGGCTTCGAGGACACCCATAATAATATCTTGCCAGTTTAGCTGGTCGATATTTGTCGTTTTAGCTATGCTAAATGAATGTATTATCAGTTCACGTACTACGTTTTTGAGAGAGGCAAGGGCGTCATCCCATGTCGTCGCGGTTAAGGGCGTATCTTTAGTTTCCTTAATAACCAGTCCGATAAGGATTTGTCCCTTATTGTATTTCACGTGGGCTTTGCCCAGTGTGAGGTCGCTTGGTGCCGTTAGAGTTCCCATTGCTTCCAAATGTTTAGCTCCGTCGTCGCACGGCTTTCCATCCGCGCTGAGAAAGAAGACGAGTGTATCTTTTCGGAGGGATAGCGGGTCGCGGCTGATTGACGGCGTCACCCTGATGTCTCGATCGGGGTCAGCCTCGTATGCTGCTTCGTGAAGATCATCCAGCTCGATTATTGAGGAATCCGAGTCTGAACTCGATTCGTTTGACCCCATTGATACTGCCTCGGAGTCTGGATCATCCTGTTCCTGTGGTGTGAATGGTCGCGGAGGCGACATGATTGAATGGGGAGTACTCAACCGCTCACTTTCTTCTTCTTGATTCTCCTCCTCTACACTACTCATCGTTTCTTGTAGGGTATTCGGAGAGGAATCTGGTGGTTTGGTCGTGGGTGTTTCCTTTTGGCGCACCTTTCGGTACGGCTGTGTTCTTCGGGGTATCGTTCCCCAATGGGTGCTGGCCGTAGGTGTTGCTGCGGAGGTTGGTGCGTTGACGGTCCGAGGCCTCTTGGGGCTACTTGGTGTACCTGATAGGTCCTCCCAATCGTCGTCTGCTTCTTCTCGCGGTCTTACAGGACAAGCTGCTACTGTAGGAGGGTTACGGGATAGGGCGTCAGCAAGTTTGTTGCTTTTTCCTGGCTGATAGCGAATTTCATATTTATATTCCGCTAGTTTTAGGCGCCATCTAACGAGGCGTGACGTCGGGTCCTTCACCTTATGTAACCAAATCAAGGGTTGATGGTCGGTATATAAAATAAATTTCCTTCCATAAAGGTAAGGTCGGAAGTATCTGACGCAGTATACTATAGCTAAGAGTTCCTTTTCTATAGTCGAGTAATTTATTTCGGCCTTGTTCAGGAGTCGGGAAGCGTAAGCAATCGGTAGCTCTTTATCTGTGACAGCTTGACTCAATATTCCTCCTATAGCATATTCGGAGGCGTCTGTAGTAACGTGAAATTCCAGTTCAAAATTTGGATATTGCAGGATAGGTTCGTTCTGCAATGCTGATCTTAGATGATCGAAGGCGCTTTGCTGGGACGGTCCCCAGGCGAATGCTGTGTCCTTCTTCAGTAACGAGGTTAATGGGCGAGCCGTTTTAGAAAACTCTGGGATAAACCTTCTGTAATATCCGGTCAGTCCAAGGAATTCTTTGATTCCCTTTGGTGTGCGAGGTGCAGGGTAGTTCCGGACTGCTTGGACTTTTTGTTGGTCCGGTTTCACACCCTCCTCGGTGATTATGTGTCCCAAATATGCGACTTCTCTGTGCAGGAACTTACATTTGGAAGGTTGGAGTTTAAGGTTTGCCTCTCGTAAGCGATGGGCGAGTTTTTTAAATTTAATTAAGTGTTCCGTGAGGGAACTTGCGTAGAGGACGATATCGTCCAAATAAACGAACATTTCTGTGCCCTGGAGCCCCGTAAGGGTGTGGTCCATCAGACGTTGGAAAGTCGCCGGTGCATTACAAAGCCCAAATGGCATTCTTACAAACTCGTAGTGTCCATGAGGTGTAGAGAATGCTGTTTTTGGTGCGTCTTCCGGCTTCATAGGTATTTGGTGGAATCCCGAAGCGAGGTCAAACACGGAGAAGTACTTGGCTCCTCCTAATTGATCCAATATCTCATTGATATTTGGAAGCGGGTATGCGTCGGGAACGGTCTTTTTGTTGAGTTCCCTAAAATCTATTACCATTCGCCACTGGGGTTCCCCATCAGGTCCTGGCTTCTTGGACACGATCCAGACGGGTGAGTTGTAAGGAGACAACGATGGTTTCACAATTTCATTTTCCAGTAGCTTGCGTACTTGTTGGTCGATTTCCTTCTTATGTACTGGAGGGAAGCGATATTGTTTCGTGTTGACAGGCACTGGGTCCGTCGTCTGGATCCTGTGCTGGATGACATTTGTATGACCTAACTTCTCGTCTGGTAGATGGAAAAGGTCGTGATTTTTCCTTATAATTTCTTGGACATGGTGTTTTTCCTCTTGATTCATATGTTCCGTTGAGATTGATTGGAGTATTCGTTCTACCCTCGAAGGGGTTTCCTCGGAATTTTCCCGTGTTTTTGATCCAGACGTAACCGCAAGAGACTTAAGGGAGGTTAGGGGAAGGGTAAATTTGGCGTAATGCGCAGGGGTTGAGGGTGAGTGCACCTTCGCGGGTGCCTCGAAATAGTGGATCGACGGATCCGGGGCTAAGAGGGACTTGTTTTTTATTAGGTCGGGGATGGGAGTAGTGCCTGTCGGCATTGTAGTCTCTTTTGGTCGGTTTTGTCTGGGTTCCGGAATTATCCTGTCGAATTCCTCTAGTTCAACGGTGGGTATTGTGACTGCTGTGTCTACCCCATTTGAATTTATTATTTGCAGGTATGCCTTGCCGTCTTGGTTACGGACAAGCGCGTTACCGGCATGGACTCCTGTACCTAGGTCTAACCGGGGCAAATACCCTTCTTCTATATTCGGGTTACCTACATGTACGAAGAAGGTGGTCTTTGATCTAGCGGTTAATACGATCGGGTTCCTGTCTACAAACGGAATTGAAGTTCCGTGGAACTCTAAACGCTTTTCTAAGTAGTTTATTGTTACGTCGCGTTCCATTAAAAATTCTGACCCTAATATTCCTTGGGTTTTAATTGGGAAGTCGTCGTCGACTACATGGAACGTGACGTCATTGCCCAAGATGGTTACTCTTATTGTTCCAAGGGTAGAGACGGGATCATGTGAAATACCTCTCAATAATACTTGGTTTCCCGGGTCGATGTCTTGGAATCGCTTTACGGCCTGGATTTTTAACAAATTTACCTCCGAGCCGGTATCGATCATTAATTCGGGCGTTTTCCCGAAGTCCGTGGATTGGATTATTACGGATGGGACCTTACCATCGGTGTTTAGTTGCGCGGTGGCGATTCTAGTAGCGGTCTTTCCGTGTCCGCTTGTACTATGATTGGACGCGCTCCTGTTTGGCCCGTTCCACGGTACGCATCCATAGTTGTCCGTGGGGGCGGGGCGTTTCCCGAATCCCTTTGTCGGAAGGTTCCAGGGTTTCGGTCGTTGTTATTAAACATACGTTTCCTGCATTCCGAGATCAAATGGCCGGGCTTCTTACAATATCCACAAATTCGTAGCTCCGTAGGCCTTGAAGGAGGAGGTCCGTTTTTGTCCCAGTAAGGGAGCAGAGGTTTGGGCGCTTGGTGTCCATATTCCGCAGCGCGATTTGGAGGATGCCTTTCGTAAGGTTGGGCGGTTGAACCTTGATTACCTCGACAGGACCGCGCGTCGTGGCCCGTTTTGTTGCAGAGTTGGCAAGTTAATTTCGGAGTCTTCTGCTCCGAAAATCGTAGGCGGTCCCTGTCAATCTTCTTGTCTACGAGCACGGCTTGATCGAACGCTTCGTCGAGCGTATCGAATTGGTGTTGCTGTAGCCTCATCCTAATGTGGGGGGGAAGTCCATCGACGAACGAATCTAGGGTTAGCCGATCTAATTCCTGAGGGCGATTTCGCGCGAAGTCGCGGTAGTATTCTCTGTCCTCTTCTAGAATGGCGAATCGGAGGTCCTTAACGCGTGAAATGTATTCCAGTATGTGCTCGTTGTTTCCTTTTATGACGTTAGCGAGTTCCCCACGATAGTGGTCCGATGATTTAGCAGGAGAAAAGGTACGTTTGAGTTGCTTAATTAGGTCGTTTACGGAGTCGAAGGCCCGATCCTCAACGGCCAAGTACGCATGGTCTTGCAGCTTATTTCTCAACAACCTCGTTAGCTGGGGTTCGGCTTGCGAGGGAATCAGAGCCTTAGCCCTGTTGCAGGCTCTCGCGAATTGCAACACAGACATGTTGTGACCATTAAACTTTGGGACCGTTTCTACGGCGTCTTTCAATTTGATCTGGGGCGATGGACCTTGGTCCGAAATGTCCCCGAAATTTAATACCGGTTTCCTATCGAAACGGGAGGAACCTGGAGTGGCGAAATTGTTCGCCGTTGGCGGGGGTACGAGAAGTTTATCTATCATCTCGCGGATGGCGTGAATTTGATCGGAGAGGCCTTCAGGCGCGGGGTGCCTCGAGCCTGTAGCTATGTCCGAGTGCGTATTGGATTCCGGGTTTCTAATGTATTTCCCGTGCAAGCTCTCGATTTCGGCTTGTTTCTGTCGTAATAATTGCACTTTCTCCATTAATTCGGCGGTAGCGGAGTTTACAGCGTTAGCGGAAGCGCCCGCGATTTGGTCTAGTACGCAAGAGTCGTCGGTTTCGCCGTACACAGACATGGTTGTATTGTTTGGGGTTGCCTTAGAAATATTCTAATGTTTTCAGCGTCCGGTAGCCGTTATTTAAAAATCAAGGTGTTTTAAACCTGGGTAAAATTATCAAATCTAATGTAGCTCTTATTTGAGAGGAGGTAACTTTCTGAGCACTCGTCGCAGTTACTTATGGGGCGCCCTGGAATTAGAGGATTTCTGCACCGAGGGCAATATTTAGGTACGTTATACGTATAATAATAATGGGTCCAATATACTTCTACCGTATCTGCAGGCGAAAAGCTAGAGCAATTTAGGCAAATCTCGCTGCCGTCCGTGGTTGTTGCTATGCCGCCAGAAACGCAGATCAGCGCATTCAAATATGCTGAAATGCTTTGTAGTCTGCGGCTCCGGTAAGATAGCACGCTTCGAAGAGGGTATGTAATGCACATTCTAGATATAGGGACGTTGTGGGTACCGTATATACAAAGAACCTATTCTTTGTTAACGGTAGACGAACATCCCACCGCTGTCACCAAATTTATGTCACGTCCCGGGTGAAGGTCTTTTTTAGGGGAATGACATAGTTGGGGTAGATCGGGAGGAAGCCTTGGCACGAAAACCAGTTTCGCGACACAAGGCTAGTTGGGGGAGTTTAGGCACGAAAACCAGCTTCGCGGCACTAAGCAGGATAGGACTTTGGCACGAAAACTAGTTTCGCGGCACAAAGTGAGGCAGGAGTTAGGCACGAAAACAAGTTTCGCGGCACTAGGAACGATGGGAGTTAGGCACGAAAACAGGTTTCGCGGCACTAGGAACGATGGGAGTCAGGCACGAAAACAGGTTTCGCGGCACTAGGCACGATGGGAGTTAGGCACGAAAACAAGTTTCGCGGCGCAAGCAACCAGGGAAGGTAAAGCAGTAATCAAGCACCAGAGTGACACCCGTTAGACACTAGCATGGGTATTTAAAGTCCTGATAATTGGATTTACCGTTGCATTAATATAAGAAACCTCGCGTTATATTTCTTTATAATAGAGGTAACGGTATGGTCGTACAAGGCCTATACGAAAGTAAGCCTTGTAAACACTGTAAGAAATCCCGGAGTTCGCGAACCGAGATCAGCTGTTGCAGTGGCTTGTTATGATTCGGTAATTCCGTAACCGAAGGATCACTACAATAATTCGAAGCGTTATTTAGAATAAGAACGTTTATTCAGTTCAAAGCATATGTGGTAATATTATAATAATGCGTGGGATGTTGAGCATTAGCACAAAACATTTATATAAATGGTAAACAATAGCAATATATAGATGAACATGAAATATGCGAGTATTAGCAATAGACAAGAATATGAAAAGCAATAAGCGTTAGGAATGTTAAGATGATATAAACGATAAGCAATAATAAGAAAAGCATAAGCAAGAAAGTGTAATATAAATGGCGATGATATGCAGTGTTATAATAAGTAATATTAATTGCTCACAGTTGTTGTCGAAAGTGAATCTCTCGTCGAGAGTAGTTGCACTGAATTTACTGCACGTTAGTTAAATTGTTACTTTCTTTGAACTGTCTCTATGGAAGAGCTTTCCGTAGAAGAAGAGTCCGTAGAAGAAGAGTGCTACGGCCTCTGGGGCCCTTGTATTTATACAGTGTTTAGGTATGAGGGGTGTGCGCGGTATGCACCGTGACTCATGCACGAAATATGCGTCGCAATAAGACTTCCGGGTTTTTTATAAAGGGCATTCGAAAAGGACTTCGCAATATTATTTCCGGGGTTTTTATGAGGGGCGCTCGAGAAGGGGGACTCAAACTAGTTACATGTGGTTTGCGTGTTTTGATTGGAACGGGGTAAGAGTGGCTTTGACTCGGTGGGTCGTAGGGAGGTCGTGAGACGTAGTCTCGATGTAAGAGGGTTTTTGGGACGAGGGACTTGTTTAGACCTTGAAGGTGAGGGAGGAGATCGTGCCTCGTAGGGCGTAGAGGGAAGGGGATTTCGTAGTAGATCATCTTGAGATAGGGACCGCTAAGGTATATCGTCAAGGTGGTCGGTAGTTGGGAAAAAGGGGTAAGATTTGAATTCGAGGGATTTTGGCGAAGATTTGGAGTTATTTGTGGGGAAGACTCTAATTACGACTCTGCGAAAAATGGTGGGACGTCACAATTTTAATTTTTTTTTAAATTTTTAAACAATTTTTTAAAAAAATAATTTGTAATTAATTTTCCTTTAATTCATTTATTATTATTATTATTTTTTAAAAATATTTCTTTATTATAATTTTTTAATTTTTTAAAATTTTTTTATATTTTTATTTGTTTATATTTTTTGTTGATTTTCAATTTTTTAAAAAAATTTTTTTTATTTTTTTTTATTTTTATTTGTTTATATTTTTTGTTGATTTTCAATTTTTTTTAAAATTTTTTTTTATTTTTTTTTTAAATTTTTGTATATTTTTTTTATTTTTTAAAATTTTTTTTATTTTTTTTTAAATGTTTTAAAATTTTTTAAATTTTTAAAAATTTTTTTTATATTTTTAATTTTTTTTAATTTTTTATAATTTTTTTAAACTTTTTAAAATTTTAAATTTTTTTTTAATTTTTTTAAAATTTTTTTTTAAATTTTTAAATTTTTTTATCTGTTTTAATTTTTCACAATTTTTTTTAATTTTAAAAATTTTTTTTAATTTTAAAAATTTTTTTAATTCTTTTAAAAAATTAAAAAAAAAAATTTTCATATTTTCATTTTAATTTTTATTTTATTTATTTATTTTTTTTATATTTTAAATTTTTTAAATTTTTTTAAAAATTTTTTTTTAATTTTTAATTTTTCACAAAATTTTTTTTAATTTTTAAAAAAGAATTTTTATATTTTTTAAAATTTTTTTAATTTTTAAAAAATTGTTTTTTAAATAAAATTTTTTTTTAATTTTTTACAAAAAATTTTTTAATTTTTTACAAAATTTTTTTTAATTTTTTTTAATTTTTTAAAAAAAAATTTCTTAATTCTTTTTTTTTTTTTAAATTTTTTAAAATTTTTAAAATTTTAAAATTTTTTTTATATTTTAAATTATTTCATAATTTTTTTTAAATTTTAAAATTATTTAAATTTTTTTTTAAATTTTTAATTTTTTTATCTTTTTCAATTTTTACACAAAATTTTTCTTAATCTTTCAAATGTTTTTTAATTTTTAAATTTTTTTAAATTTTTTAAATTTTTTTTAATTTTTTTAAAAAATTTAAAAAAAAATTTTTTATATTTTCATTTTAATTTTATATTTTATTTTTTTTAAATTTTTTTTATATTTTAAATTTTTAAATTTTTAAATTTTTTAAATTTTTAAAAAAAAATTTTAATTTTTAAAATTTTAAAAAAAAATTTTTCTTTATTCTTTTTTATTTTTTAAAATTTTTTTAAAATTTTGTTTAATTTTTTTAAATTTTTTTTATATTTTATTTTTATTTTTTATTTATTATTATTTTTTTATACTTTAAATGTTTTTAAAATTTTCTAAAAATATTTTTTAAATTAAATTTTTTTTTTAATTTTTTACAAAAAATTTTTTATTTTTTTTATTTTTTAAAATTTTTTTAAAAAATTTTTTAAATTTTTAAATTTTTTTAAATTTTTTTGTTTAATTTTTTAAAATTTTTATTATTTTTTTAATTTATTTATTAATTTTTTTCCTCCTTTTATATTTTTTATTTTAATTTTTTTTAATTTTTTTAAAGAATTTTTTAAAAAAAAAAATATTTTTATTTGTTTACATTTTTTGTTAATTTTTTAAAAAAAATTTCCATAATTTTTTTTTATTTTTTTAATTTTTAAAATTTTTTTTTTAAATTAATTTTTTTTAAAATTTTTTACAAAATTTTTTTAAATTTTAAAATTTTTTTTTTAACTTTTAAAATTTTTTTTCTTTATTTTTTAATTTTTTTAAATTTTTTAAAAAATTAAAAAAAATTTAAATTTTGTTTTAATTTTTTAACAATTTTTTTTTTAATTTTTTAAAATTTTGTTTTTTAAATTCTTATAATTTTTTTTTTAATTTTTTTTTAAATTTTCCTAATTTTTTTTAAAAAAATTTGTTTTAATTTTTTAACAATTTTTTTAAAAAAAAATTATTTATGTTTTTTAATTTTTTTTTTGTATTTTTTAATTTTAAATTTTTTATTAATTTTCTAAATTTTTTTTTAAAAAATTTTTTAAAATTTTTAAAATTTTAAAATTTTTTTATATTTTAAATTATTTTATAATTTTTTTAAATTTTAAAATTATTTGAATTTTTTAAAATTTTTAAAATTTTTAAAATTTTTAAAATTTTTAAAATTTTAAAAAATTTTTTTTAATTTTTTTTTAAATTTTTAATTTTTTTATCTTTTTCATTTTTTACACAAAATTTTTCTTAATCTTTCAAATGTTTTTTCATTTTTAAATTTTTTTAAATTTTTTAAATTTTTTTTAATTTTTTTAAAAAATTTAAAAAAAAAATTTTATATTTTCATTTTAATTTTTTATTTTATTTATTTTTTTTAAAATTTTAAAAAAATTTTTTTTTTTTAAATTTTTAAAAAAATTTTAAATTTTTTAAAATTTTTTTTATATTTTTTAAAATTTTTTTATTTTTTTTATTTATTTTCTTATAAATTTTTTTTAATCTTTTTAATTTTTTTATTTTTTTTAATTTTTTTATTTATTCTTATTTTTTAAATTTTTAAAAAAATTTAAATTTTTAAAATTTTTTTTTATATTTTTTTTATTTTTTTTTATATTTTAAATTATTTTATAATTTTTGAAATTTTTTTTTTAATTTTTAAAAATTTTTTTCTTTATTTTTTAATTTTTTTAAATTTTTTAAAAAATTAAAAAAAAATTTAAATTTTGTTTTAATTTTTTAAAATTTTGTTTTTTAAATTCTTATAATTTTTTTTTTAATTTTTTTTTAAATTTTCCTAATTTTTTTTTAAAAAAATTTGTTTTAATTTTTTAACAATTTTTAAAAAAAAAAATTATTTATGTTTTTTAATTTTTTTTCTATTTTTTTAATTTTTAAATTTTTTTATTAATTTTCTAAATTTTTTTTTAAATTTTTTTAAAATTTTAAAAATTTTAAATTTTTTTATTTGCTTATAATTTTTTAAAATTTTTAAAAAAAAATTTATAAAAAATTTGTATTATTTTTTTAAAAAATTTAGTTTTAATTTTTTAAAATTTAAAAAAAATTTCATTATTTTTTTCAATTTTTTAAAATTTAAAAAAAAATTAATTTTTTTATATTTTTTTTTTAAATTATTTATTAATTTTTTTCTTTTTTTATGTTTTTTATTTTAATTTTTTTTTAAATTTTTAAACAATTTTTTAAAAAAATAATTTGTAATTAATTTTCCTTTAATTCATTTATTATTATTATTATTTTTTAAAAATATTTCTTTATTATAATTTTTTAATTTTTTAAAATTTTTTTATATTTTTATTTGTTTATATTTCTTGTTGATTTTCAATTTTTTAAAAAAATTTTTTTTATTTTTTTTTATTTTTATTTGTTTATATTTTTTGTTGATTTTCAATTTTTTTTAAAATTTTTTTTTATTTTTTTTTTAAATTTTTGTATATTTTTTTTATTTTTTAAATTTTTTTTATTTTTTTTAAATGTTTTAAAATTTTTTTTTATATTTTTAATTTTTTTTTAATTTTTTATAATTTTTTAAAACTTTTTAAAATTTAAAAATTTTTTTTTTTAAATTTTTAAATTTTTTTTAATTTTTTTAAATTTTTTTTTTTAAATTTTTAAATTTTTTTATCTGTTTTAATTTTTCACAATTTTTTTTAATTTTAAAAATTTTTTTTTAATTTTTTTAATTTTTTTTAATTCTTTTAAAAAATTAAAAAAAAAAATTTTTCATATTTTCATTTTAATTTTTTATTTTATTTATTTATTTTTTTTATATTTTAAATTTTTTAAATTTTTTTAAAAATTTTTTTTTTAATTTTTAATTTTTCACAAAATTTTTTTTAATTTTTAAAAAAGAATTTTTATATTTTTTAAAATTTTTTTAATTTTTAAAAAATTGTTTTTTAAATAAAATTTTTTTTTAATTTTTTACAAAAAATTTTTTAATTTTTTACAAATTTTTTTTTAATTTTTTTTAATTTTTTAAAAAAAAATTTCTTAATTCTTTTTTTTTTTTTAAATTTTTTAAAATTTTTAAAATTTTAAAATTTTTTTATATTTTAAATTATTTCATAATTTTTTTTAAATTTTAAAATTATTTAAATTTTTTTTAAATTTTTAATTTTTTTATCTTTTTCAATTTTTACACAAAATTTTTCTTAATCTTTCAAATGTTTTTTAATTTTTAAATTTTTTTAAATTTTTTAAATTTTTTTTAATTTTTTTAAAAAATTTAAAAAAAAATTTTTTATATTTTCATTTTAATTTTTTATTTTATTTTTTTTTAAATTTTTTTTTATATTTTAAATTTTTAAATTTTTTAAATTTTTAAAAAAAATTTTTAATTTTTTAAAATTTTAAAAAAAAATTTTTCTTTATTCTTTTTTATTTTTTAAAATTTTTTTTAAATTTTGTTTAATTTTTTTAAATTTTTTTTATATTTTTATTTTTATTTTTTTATTTATTATTATTTTTTTATACTTTAAATGTTTTTAAAATTTTCTAAAAATATTTTTTAAATTAGATTTTTTTTTTTAATTTTTTACAAAAAATTTTTTATTTTTTTTATTTTTTAAAATTTTTTTAAAAAATTTTTTAAATTTTTAAATTTTTTTAAATTTTTTTGTTTAATTTTTTAAAATTTTTATTATTTTTTTAATTTATTTATTAATTTTTTTCCTCCTTTTATATTTTTTATTTTAATTTTTTTTTAATTTTTTTAAAGAATTTTTTAAAAAAATAATTTGTATTTAATTTTCCTTTAATTCATTTATTATTATTATTTTTAAATTTTTATTTATTTTAATTTATAAAAATTTAAAAAAAAAAATATTTTTATTTGTTTACATTTTTTGTTAATTTTTTAAAAAAAATTTCCATAATTTTTTTTTATTTTTTTAATTTTTAAAAATTTTTTTTAAATTAATTTTTTTTTAAATTTTTTACAAAATTTTTTTAAATTTTAAAATTTTTTTTTAATTTTTAAAATTTTTTTTCTTTATTTTTTAATTTTTTTAAATTTTTTAAAAAATTAAAAAAAAATTAAATTTTGTTTTAATTTTTTAACAATTTTTTTTTTAATTTTTTAAAATTTGGTTTTTTAAATTCTTATAATTTTTTTTTTAATTTTTTTTTAAATTTTCCTAATTTTTTTTAAAAAAATTTGTTTTAATTTTTTAACAATTTTTTTAAAAAAAATTTATTTATGTTTTTTAATTTTTTTTGTATTTTTTTAATTTTTAAATTTTTTATTAATTTTCTAAATTTTTTTTTAAAAAATTTTTTAAAATTTTTAAAATTTTAAAATTTTTTTATATTTTAAATTATTTTATATTTTTTTTTAAATTTTAAAATTATTTGAATTCTTCAAAATTTTTAAAATTTTTAAAATTTTTAAAATTTTAAAAAATTTTTTTTAATTTTTTTTTAAAT
>NW_027487793.1:0-12955 GCF_050908995.1 Andrena cerasifolii | reverse complement strand
CGAGAAGTGGCACAGATGTTTCGAGACAGTGACTGTTTAACGAAGA
This sequence comes from Andrena cerasifolii, assembly GCF_050908995.1. NCBI lineage: Eukaryota > Metazoa > Arthropoda > Insecta > Hymenoptera > Andrenidae > Andrena > Andrena cerasifolii. Next base: position 12,909 of record NW_027487793.1, on the reverse strand, counting down.
GACGCAGAATTTTCGAACGCCTCTTGAAAGGCCTCCGCCTCTTATTTCCAACTTTAAGGCGATGCGTTTGAAGCTGAAATTTAGAGTACCTTTTTCCACTTCATGTTCTCCTGATACATTGGCCAAAATCCGGCGAAAATTTTCAGAACGCACAAAATTGCGCTTTGTAACAGGAGAACATGCCGTCGAAAGGGATGGCACAAAGTAACGTCTCCGGAGAGCAAATCAGTGCGCGAGAAGTGGGGCAGAAGTTTCGAGACAGTGACTGTTTAACGAAGAGACGCAGAATTTTCGAACGCCTCTTGAAAGGAATGCGCCTCATATTAGCAACTCTAAAGCGATGCCTTTGAAGCTGAAATTTAGTGTACCTCTTTCCACTTCATGTTCTCCTCATACATTGGCCAAAATTTGGCCAAAATTTTAAGAATGCACAAAATTGGGCTTTGTAACAGGAGAACATGTCGTCGAAAGGGATGGCACAAAGTAACGTCTCCGGAGAGCAAATCAAAGAGCGAGAAGTGGCACAGATGTTTCGAGACAGTAACTGTTTAACGAAGAGATGCAGAATTTTCGAACGCATCTTGAAAGGCCTGCGCCTCTTATTAGCAACTTTACGGCGATGCCTTTGAAGCTGAAATTTAGTATACCTCATTCCACTTCATGTTCTCCTGATATATTGGCCAAAACCTGCGAATATTTTCAGAATGCACAAAATTGCGCTTTTTAACAGGAGATCATGCCGTTGAAAGAGATGGCACAAAGTAACGTCTCCGGAGAGCAAATCAATGAGCGAGAAGTGGCGCATGTGTTTCGAGACAGTGACTGTTTAACGAAGAGACGCAGAATTTTCGAACGCCTCTTGAAAGGAATGCGCCTCATATTAGCAACTTTAAAGCGATGCCTTTGAAGCTGAAATTTAGTATACCTCATTCCACTTCATGTTCTCCTGATATATTGGCCAAAACCTGCGAATATTTTCAGAATGCACAAAATTGCGCTTTTTAACAGGAGATCATGCCGTTGAAAGAGATGGCACCAAGTAACGTCTCCGGAGAGCAAATCAAAGAGCGAGAAGTGGCGCAGATGTTTCGAGACAGTGACTGTTTAACGAAGAGACGCAGAATTTTCGAACGCATCTTGAAAGGCCTGCGCCTCTTATTAGCAACTTTACGGCGATGCCTTTGAAGCTGAAATTTAGTATACCTCATTCCACTTCATGTTCTCCTGATATATTGGCCAAAACCTGAGGATATTTTCAGAATGCAAAAAATTGCGCTTTTTAACAGGAGATCATGCCGTTGAAAGAGATGGCACAAAGTAACGTCTCCGGAGAGCAAATCAATGAGCGAGAAGTGGCGCATGTGTTTCGAGACAGTGACTGTATAACGAAGAGACGCAGAATTTTCGAACCCCTCTTGAAAGGCCTGCGCCTCTTATTGGCAACTTTAAGGTGATGCATTTGAAGCTGAAATTTAGTATACCTCTTTCCACTTCATGTTCTCATGATATATTGGCCAAAATCTGGCGAAAATTTTCAGAACGCACAAAATTGCGCTTTGTAACAGGAGAACATGCCGTCGAAAGGGATGGCACAAAGTAACGTCTCCGGAGAGCAAATCAAAGAGCGAGAAGTGGCGCAGATGTTTCGAGACAGTGGCTGTTTAACGAAGAGACGCAGAATTTTCGAACGCATCTTGAAAGTCCTGCGCCTCTTATTAGCAACTTTACGGCGATGCCTTTGTAGCTGAAATTTAGTATACCTCATTCCACTTCATGTTCTCCTGATATATTGGCCAAAACCTGCGAATATTTTCAGAATGCACAAAATTGCGCTTTTTAACAGGAGATCATGCCGTTGAAAGAGATGGCACAAAGTAACGTCTCCGGAGAGCAAATCAATGAGCGAGAAGTGGCGCATGTGTTTCGAGACAGTGACTGTATAACGAAGAGACGCAGAATTTTCGAACCCCTCTTGAAAGGCCTGCGCCTCTTATTGGCAACTTTAAGGTGATGCATTTGAAGCTGAAATTTAGTATACCTCTTTCCACTTCATGTTCTCATGATATATTGGCCAAAATCTGGCGAATATTTTCAGAATGCACAAAATTGCGCTTTGTAACAGGAGATCATGCCGTTGAAAGAGATGGCACAAAGTAACGTCTCCGGAGAGCAAATCGAAGAGCGAGGAGTGGCGCAGATGTTTCGAGACAGTGACTGTTTAACGAAGAGACGCAGAATTTTCGAACGCCTCTTGAAAGGCCTCCGCCTCTTATTTCCAACTTTAAGGCGATGCGTTTGAAGCTGAAATTTAGAGTACCTTTTTCCACTTCATGTTCTCCTGATACATTGGCCAAAATCCGGCGAAAATTTTCAGAACGCACAAAATTGCGCTTTGTAACAGGAGAACATGCCGTCGAAAGGGATGGCACAAAGTAACGTCTCCGGAGAGCAAATCAGTGCGCGAGAAGTGGGGTAGAAGTTTCGAGACAGTGACTGCTTAACGAAGAGACGCAGAATTTTCGAACCCCTCTTGAAAGGCCTGCGCCTCTTATTGGCAACTTTAAGGTGATGCATTTGAAGCTAAAATTTAGTATACCTCATTCCACTTCATGTTCTCCTGATATATTGGCCAAAACCTGCGAATATTTTCAGAATGCACAAAATTGCGCTTTTTAACAGGAGATCATGCCGTTGAAAGAGATGGCACAAAGTAACGTCTCCGGAGAGCAAATCAAAGAGCGAGAAGTGGCGCAGATGTTTCGAAACAGTGACTGTATAACGAAGAGACGCAGAATTTTCGAACCCCTCTTGAAAGGCCTGCGCCTCTTATTGGCAACTTTAAGGTGATGCATTTGAAGCTGAAATTTAGTATACCTCTTTCCACTTCATGTTCTCATGATATATTGGCCAAAATCTGGCGAAAATTTTCAGAACGCACAAAATTGCGCTTTGTAACAGGAGAACATGCCGTCGAATGGGATGGCACAAAGTAACGTCTCCGGAGAGCAAATCAGTGAGCGAGAAGTGGGGCAGAAGTTTCGAGACAGTGACTGTTTAACGAAGAGACGCAGAATTTTCGAACGCCTCTTGAAAGGCCTCCGCCTCTTATTTCCAACTTTAAGGCGATGCCTTTGAAGCTGAAATTTAGTATACCTCTTTCCACTTCATGTTCTCCTGATACATTGGCCAAAATTTGGCGAAAATTTTCAGAATGCACAAAATTGGGCTTTGTAACAGGAGAACATGCCGTCGAAAGGGATGGCACAAAGTAACGTCTTCGGAGAGCAAATCAAAGAGCGAGAAGTGGCGCAGATGTTTCGAGACAGTGGCTGTTTAACGAAGAGACGCAGAATTTTCGAACGCATCTTGAAAGTCCTGCGCCTCTTATTAGCAACTTTACGGCGATGCCTTTGTAGCTGAAATTTAGTATACCTCTTTCCACTTCATGTTCTCATGATATATTGGCCAAAATCTGGCGAATATTTTCAGAATGCACAAAATTGCGCTTTGTAACAGGAGATCATGCCGTTGAAAGAGATGGCACAAAGTAACGTCTCCGGAGAGCAAATCGAAGAGCGAGGAGTGGCGCAGATGTTTCGAGACAGTGACTGTTTAACGAAGAGACGCAGAATTTTCGAACGCCTCTTGAAAGGCCTCCGCCTCTTATTTCCAACTTTAAGGCGATGCGTTTGAAGCTGAAATTTAGAGTACCTTTTTCCACTTCATGTTCTCCTGATACATTGGCCAAAATCCGGCGAAAATTTTCAGAACGCACAAAATTGCGCTTTGTAACAGGAGAACATGCCGTCGAAAGGGATGGCACAAAGTAACGTCTCCGGAGAGCAAATCAGTGCGCGAGAAGTGGGGCAGAAGTTTCGAGACAGTGACTGTTTAACGAAGAGACGCAGAATTTTCGAACGCCTCTTGGAAGCAATGCGCCTCATATTAGCAACTTTAAAGCGATGCCTTTGAAGCTGAAATTTAGTATACCTCTTTCCACTTCATGTTCTCATGATATATTGGCCAAAATCTGGCGAAAATTTTCAGAACGCACAAAATTGCGCTTTGTAACAGGAGAACATGCCGTCGAAAGGGATGGCACAAAGTAACGACTCCGGAGAGCAAATCAGTGAGCGAGAAGTGGGGCAGAAGTTTCGAGACAGTGACTGTTTAACGAAGAGACGCCGAATTTTCGAACGCCTCTTGAAAGGAATGCGCCTCATATTAGCAACTTTAAAGCGATGCCATTGAAGCTGAAATTTAGTATACCTCTTTCCACTTCATGTTCTCATGATATATTGGCCAAAATCTGGCGAAAATTTTCAGAACGCACAAAATTGCGCTTTGTAAGAGGAGATCATGCCGTTGAAAGAGATGGCACAAAGTAACGTCTCCGGAGAGCAAATCAATGAGCGAGAAATGGCGCATGTGTTTCGAGACAGTGACTGTATAACGAAGAGACGCAGAATTTTCGAACCCCTCTTGAAAGGCCTGCGCCTCTTATTGGCAACTTTAAGGTGATGCATTTGAAGCTGAAATTTAGTATACCTCTTTCCACTTCATGTTCTCATGATATATTGGCCAAAATCTGGCGAATATTTTCAGAATGCACAAAATTGCGCTTTGTAACAGGAGATCATGCCGTTGAAAGAGATGGCACAAAGTAACGTCTCCGGAGAGCAAATCGAAGAGCGAGGAGTGGCGCAGATGTTTCGAGACATTGACTGTTTAACGAAGAGACGCAGAATTTTCGAACGCCTCTTGAAAGGCCTCCGCCTCTTATTTCCAACTTTAAGGCGATGCGTTTGAAGCTGAAATTTAGAGTACCTTTTTCCACTTCATGTTCTCCTGATACATTGGCCAAAATCCGGCGAAAATTTTCAGAACGCACAAAATTGCGCTTTGTAACAGGAGAACATGCCGTCGAAAGGGATGGCACAAAGTAACGTCTCCGGAGAGCAAATCAGTGCGCGAGAAGTGGGGCAGAAGTTTCGAGACAGTGACTGTTTAACGAAGAGACGCAGAATTTTCGAACGCCTCTTGGAAGCAATGCGCCTCATATTAGCAACTTTAAAGCGATGCCTTTGAAGCTGAAATTTAGTATACCTCTTTCCACTTCATGTTCTCATGATATATTGGCCAAAATCTGGCGAAAATTTTCAGAACGCACAAAATTGCGCTTTGTAACAGGAGAACATGCCGTCGAAAGGGATGGCACAAAGTAACGTCTCCGGAGATCAAATCGAAGAGCGAGGAGTGGCGCAGATGTTTCGAGACAGTGACTGTTTAACGAAGAGACGCAGAATTTTCGAACGCCTCTTGAAAGGCCTCCGCCTCTTATTTCCAACTTTAAGGCGATGCATTTGAAGCTGAAATTTAGTATACCTCTTTCCACTTCATGTTCTCATGATATATTGGCCAAAATCTGGCGAATATTTTCAGAATGCACAAAATTGCGCTTTGTAACAGGAGATCATGCCGTTGAAAGAAATGGCACAAAGTAACGTCTCCGGAGAGCAAATCGAAGAGCGAGGAGTTGCGCAGATGTATCGAGACAGTGACTGTTTAACGAAGAGACGCAGAATTTTCGAACGCCTCTTGAAAGGCGTCCGCCTCTTATTTCCAACTTTAAGGTGATGCATTTGAAGCTGAAATTTAGTATACCTCTTTCCACTTCATGTTCTCATGATATATTGGCCAAAATCTGGCGAAAATTTTCAGAACGCACAAAATTGCGCTTTGTAACAGGAGAACATGCCGTCGAAAGGGATGGCACAAAGTAACGTCTCCGGAGAGCAAATCAGTGCGCGAGAAGTGGGGCAGAAGTTTCGAGACAGTGACTGTTTAACGAAGAGACGCAGAATTTTCGAACGCCTCTTGAAAGGAATGCGCCTCATATTAGCAACTTTAAAGCGATGCCTTTGAAGCTGAAATTTAGTGTACCTCTTTCCACTTCATGTTCTCCTCATACATTGGCCAAAATTTGGCCAAAATTTTCAGAATGCACAAAATTGCGCTTTTTAACAGGAGATCATGCCGTTGAAAGAGATGGCACAAAGTAACGTCTCCGGAGAGCAAATCAGTGAGCGAGAAGTGGGGCAGACGTTTCGAGACAGTGACTGTTTAACGAAGAGACGCAGAATTTTCGAACGCCTCTTGAAAGGAATGCGCCTCATATTAGCAACTTTAAAGCGATGCCTTTGAAGCTGAAATTTAGTATACCTCTTTCCACTTCATGTTCTCATGATATATTGGCCAAAATCTGGCGAAAATTTTCAGAACGCACAAAATTGGGCTCTGTAACAGGAGAACATGCCGTCGAAAGGTATGGCACAAAGTAACGTCTCCGGAGAGCAAATCAAAGAGCGAGAAGTGGCGCAGGTGTTTCGAGACAGTGACTGTTTAACGAAGAGACGCAGAATTTTTTAACGCATCTTGAAAGTCCTCCGCCTCTTATTTCCAACTTTAAGGCGATGCCTTTGAAGCTGAAATTTAGTATACCTCTTTCCACTTCATGTTCTCTTGATACATTGGCCAAAATTTGGCGAAAATTTTCAGAATGCACAAAATTGGGCTTTGTAACAGGAGAACATGCCGTCGAAAGGGATGGCACAAAGTAACGTCTCCGGAGAGCAAATCAGTGAGCGAGAAGTGGGGCAGAAGTTTCGAGACAGTGACTGTTTAACGAAGAGACGCAGAATTTTCGAACGCCTCTTGAAAGGAATGCGCCTCATATTAGCAACTTTAAAGCGATGCCTTTGAAGCTGAAATTTAGTGTACCTCTTTTCACTTCATGTTCTCCTCATACATTGGCCAAAATTTGGCGAAAATTTTCAGAATGCACAAAATTGGGCTTTGTAACAGGAGATCATGCCGTTGAAAGAAATGGCACAAAGTAACGTCTCCGGAGAGCAAATCAGTGAGCGAGAAGTGGGGCAGAAGTTTCGAGACAGTGACTGTTTAACGAAGAGACGCAGAATTTTCGAACGCCTCTTGAAAGGAATGCGCCTCATATTAGCAACTTTAAAGCGATGCCTTTGAAGCTGAAATTTAGTATACCTCATTCCACTTCATGTTCTCCTGATATATTGGCCAAAACCTGCGAATATTTTCAGAATGCACAAAATTGCGCTTTTTAACAGGAGATCATGCCGTTGAAAGAGATGGCACCAAGTAACGTCTCCGGAGAGCAAATCAAAGAGCGAGAAGTGGCGCAGATGTTTCGAGACAGTGACTGTTTAACGAAGAGACGCAGAATTTTCGAACGCATCTTGAAAGGCCTGCGCCTCTTATTAGCAACTTTACGGCGATGCCTTTGAAGCTGAAATTTAGTATACCTCATTCCACTTCATGTTCTCCTGATATATTGGCCAAAACCTGCGGATATTTTCAGAATGCACAAAATTGCGCTTTTTAACAGGAGATCATGCCGTTGAAAGAGATGGCACAAAGTAACGTCTCCGGAGAGCAAATCAATGAGCGAGAAGTGGCGCATGTGTTTCGAGACAGTGACTGTATAACGAAGAGACGCAGAATTTTCGAACCCCTCTTGAAAGGCCTGCGCCTCATATTAGCAACTTTAAAGCGATGCCTTTGAAGCTGAAATTTAGTATACCTCTTTCCACTTCATGTTCTCATGATATATTGGCCAAAATCTGGCGAAAATTTTCAGAACGCACAAAATTGCGCTTTGTAACAGGAGAACATGCCGTCGAAAGGGATGGCACAAAGTAACGTCTCCGGAGATCAAATCGAAGAGCGAGGAGTGGCGCAGATGTTTCGAGACAGTGACTGTTTAACGAAGAGACGCAGAATTTTCGAACGCCTCTTGAAAGGCCTCCGCCTCTTATTTCCAACTTTAAGGCGATGCATTTGAAGCTGAAATTTAGTATACCTCTTTCCACTTCATGTTCTCATGATATATTGGCCAAAATCTGGCGAATATTTTCAGAATGCACAAAATTGCGCTTTGTAACAGGAGATCATGCCGTTGAAAGAAATGGCACAAAGTAACGTCTCCGGAGAGCAAATCGAAGAGCGAGGAGTTGCGCAGATGTATCGAGACAGTGACTGTTTAACGAAGAGACGCAGAATTTTCGAACGCCTCTTGAAAGGCGTCCGCCTCTTATTTCCAACTTTAAGGTGATGCATTTGAAGCTGAAATTTAGTATACCTCTTTCCACTTCATGTTCTCATGATATATTGGCCAAAATCTGGCGAAAATTTTCAGAACGCACAAAATTGCGCTTTGTAACAGGAGAACATACCGTCGAAAGGGATGGCACAAAGTAACGTCTCCGGAGAGCAAATCAGTGCGCGAGAAGTGGGGCAGAAGTTTCGAGACAGTGACTGTTTAACGAAGAGACGCAGAATTTTCGAACGCCTCTTGAAAGGAATGCGCCTCGTATTAGCAACTTTAAAGCGATGCCTTTGAAGCTGAAATTTAGTGTACCTCTTTCCACTTCATGTTCTCCTCATACATTGGCCAAAATTTGGCCAAAATTTTCAGAATGCACAAAATTGGGCTTTGTAACAGGAGAACATGCCGTCGAAAGCGATGGCACAAAGTAACGTCTCCGGAGAGCAAATCAAAGAGCGAGAAGTGGCGCAGATGTTTCGAGACAGTGACTGTTTAACGAAGAGACGCAGAATTTTCGAACGCATCTTGAAAGGCCTGCGCCTCTTATTAGCAACTTTACGGCGATGCCTTTGTAGCTGAAATTTAGTATACCTCATTCCACTTCATGTTCTCCTGATATATTGGCCAAAACCTGCGAATATTTTCAGAATGCACAAAATTGCGCTTTTTAACAGGAGATCATGCCGTTGAAAGAGATGGCACAAAGTAACGTCTCCGGAGAGCAAATCAGTGAGCGAGAAGTGGGGCAGACGTTTCGAGACAGTGACTGTTTAACGAAGAGACGCAGAATTTTCGAACGCCTCTTGAAAGGAATGCGCCTCATATTAGCAACTTTAAAGCGATGCCTTTGAAGCTGAAATTTAGTATACCTCTTTCCACTTCATGTTCTCATGATATATTGGCCAAAATCTGGCGAAAATTTTCAGAACGCACAAAATTGGGCTTTGTAACAGGAGAACATGCCGTCGAAAGGTATGGCACAAAGTAACGTCTCCGGAGAGCAAATCAAAGAGCGAGAAGTGGCGCAGGTGTTTCGAGACAGTGACTGTTTAACGAAGAGACGCAGAATTTTTTAACGCATCTTGAAAGTCCTCCGCCTCTTATTTCCAACTTTAAGGCGATGCCTTTGAAGCTGAAATTTAGTATACCTCTTTCCACTTCATGTTCTCTTGATACATTGGCCAAAATTTGGCGAAAATTTTCAGAATGCACAAAATTGGGCTTTGTAACAGGAGATCATGCCGTTGAAAGAAATGGCACAAAGTAACGTCTCCGGAGAGCAAATCAGTGAGCGAGAAGTGGGGCAGAAGTTTCGAGACAGTGACTGTTTAACGAAGAGACGCAGAATTTTCGAACGCCTCTTGAAAGGAATGCGCCTCATATTAGCAACTTTAAAGCGATGCCTTTGAAGCTGAAATTTAGTATACCTCATTCCACTTCATGTTCTCCTGATATATTGGCCAAAACCTGCGAATATTTTCAGAATGCACAAAATTGCGCTTTTTAACAGGAGATCATGCCGTTGAAAGAGATGGCACCAAGTAACGTCTCCGGAGAGCAAATCAAAGAGCGAGAAGTGGCGCAGATGTTTCGAGACAGTGACTGTTTAACGAAGAGACGCAGAATTTTCGAACGCATCTTGAAAGGCCTGCGCCTCTTATTAGCAACTTTACGGCGATGCCTTTGAAGCTGAAATTTAGTATACCTCATTCCACTTCATGTTCTCCTGATATATTGGCCAAAACCTGCGGATATTTTCAGAATGCACAAAATTGCGCTTTTTAACAGGAGATCATGCCGTTGAAAGAGATGGCACAAAGTAACGTCTCCGGAGAGCAAATCAATGAGCGAGAAGTGGCGCATGTGTTTCGAGACAGTGACTGTATAACGAAGAGACGCAGAATTTTCGAACCCCTCTTGAAAGGCCTGCGCCTCTTATTGGCAACTTTAAGGTGATGCATTTGAAGCTGAAATTTAGTATACCTCTTTCCACTTCATGTTCTCATGATATATTGGCCAAAATCTGGCGAAAATTTTCAGAACGCACAAAATTGCGCTTTGTAACAGGAGAACATGCCGTCGAAAGGGATGGCACAAAGTAACGTCTCCGGAGAGCAAATCAGTGAGCGAGAAATGGGGCAGAAGTTTCGAGACAGTGACTGTTTAACGAAGAGACGCAGAATTTTCGAACGCCTCTTGAAAGGCCTCCGCCTCTTATTTCCAACTTTACGGCGATGCCTTTGAAGCTGAAATTTAGTATACCTCTTTCCACTTCATGTTCTCCTGATACATTGGCCAAAATTTGGCGAAAATTTTCAGAATGCACAAAATTGGGCTTTGTAACAGGAGAACATGCCGTCGAAAGGGATGGCACAAAGTAACGTCTCCGGAGAGCAAATCAAAGAGCGAGAAGTGGCGCAGATGTTTCGAGACAGTGGCTGTTTAACGAAGAGACGCAGAATTTTCGAACGCATCTTGAAAGTCCTGCGCCTCTTATTAGCAACTTTACGGCGATGCCTTTGTAGCTGAAATTTAGTATACCTCATTCAACTTCATGTTCTCCTCATACATTGGCCAAAATTTGGCCAAAATTTTAAGAATGCACAAAATTGGGCTTTGTAACAGGAGAACATGTCGTCGAAAGGGATGGCACAAAGTAACGTCTCCGGAGAGCAAATCAAAGAGCGAGAAGTGGCACAGATGTTTCGAGACAGTGACTGTTTAACGAAGAGACGCAGAATTTTCGAACGCCTCTTGAAAGGCCTCCGCCTCTTATTTCCAACTTTAAGGCGATGCGTTTGAAGCTGAAATTTAGAGTACCTTTTTCCACTTCATGTTCTCCTGATACATTGGCCAAAATCCGGCGAAAATTTTCAGAACGCACAAAATTGCGCTTTGTAACAGGAGAACATGCCGTCGAAAGGGATGGCACAAAGTAACGTCTCCGGAGAGCAAATCAGTGCGCGAGAAGTGGGGCAGAAGTTTCGAGACAGTGACTGTTTAACGAAGAGACGCAGAATTTTCGAACGCCTCTTGAAAGGAATGCGCCTCATATTAGCAACTCTAAAGCGATGCCTTTGAAGCTGAAATTTAGTGTACCTCTTTCCACTTCATGTTCTCCTCATACATTGGCCAAAATTTGGCCAAAATTTTAAGAATGCACAAAATTGGGCTTTGTAACAGGAGAACATGTCGTCGAAAGGGATGGCACAAAGTAACGTCTCCGGAGAGCAAATCAAAGAGCGAGAAGTGGCACAGATGTTTCGAGACAGTAACTGTTTAACGAAGAGATGCAGAATTTTCGAACGCATCTTGAAAGGCCTGCGCCTCTTATTAGCAACTTTACGGCGATGCCTTTGAAGCTGAAATTTAGTATACCTCATTCCACTTCATGTTCTCCTGATATATTGGCCAAAACCTGCGAATATTTTCAGAATGCACAAAATTGCGCTTTTTAACAGGAGATCATGCCGTTGAAAGAGATGGCACAAAGTAACGTCTCCGGAGAGCAAATCAATGAGCGAGAAGTGGCGCATGTGTTTCGAGACAGTGACTGTTTAACGAAGAGACGCAGAATTTTCGAACGCCTCTTGAAAGGAATGCGCCTCATATTAGCAACTTTAAAGCGATGCCTTTGAAGCTGAAATTTAGTATACCTCATTCCACTTCATGTTCTCCTGATATATTGGCCAAAACCTGCGAATATTTTCAGAATGCACAAAATTGCGCTTTTTAACAGGAGATCATGCCGTTGAAAGAGATGGCACCAAGTAACGTCTCCGGAGAGCAAATCAAAGAGCGAGAAGTGGCGCAGATGTTTCGAGACAGTGACTGTTTAACGAAGAGACGCAGAATTTTCGAACGCATCTTGAAAGGCCTGCGCCTCTTATTAGCAACTTTACGGCGATGCCTTTGAAGCTGAAATTTAGTATACCTCATTCCACTTCATGTTCTCCTGATATATTGGCCAAAACCTGAGGATATTTTCAGAATGCAAAAAATTGCGCTTTTTAACAGGAGATCATGCCGTTGAAAGAGATGGCACAAAGTAACGTCTCCGGAGAGCAAATCAATGAGCGAGAAGTGGCGCATGTGTTTCGAGACAGTGACTGTATAACGAAGAGACGCAGAATTTTCGAACCCCTCTTGAAAGGCCTGCGCCTCTTATTGGCAACTTTAAGGTGATGCATTTGAAGCTGAAATTTAGTATACCTCTTTCCACTTCATGTTCTCATGATATATTGGCCAAAATCTGGCGAAAATTTTCAGAACGCACAAAATTGCGCTTTGTAACAGGAGAACATGCCGTCGAAAGGGATGGCACAAAGTAACGTCTCCGGAGAGCAAATCAAAGAGCGAGAAGTGGCGCAGATGTTTCGAGACAGTGGCTGTTTAACGAAGAGACGCAGAATTTTCGAACGCATCTTGAAAGTCCTGCGCCTCTTATTAGCAACTTTACGGCGATGCCTTTGTAGCTGAAATTTAGTATACCTCATTCCACTTCATGTTCTCCTGATATATTGGCCAAAACCTGCGAATATTTTCAGAATGCACAAAATTGCGCTTTTTAACAGGAGATCATGCCGTTGAAAGAGATGGCACAAAGTAACGTCTCCGGAGAGCAAATCAATGAGCGAGAAGTGGCGCATGTGTTTCGAGACAGTGACTGTATAACGAAGAGACGCAGAATTTTCGAACCCCTCTTGAAAGGCCTGCGCCTCTTATTGGCAACTTTAAGGTGATGCATTTGAAGCTGAAATTTAGTATAC
>NW_027487792.1:0-12961 GCF_050908995.1 Andrena cerasifolii | reverse complement strand
AACAAACGAACAAACGAACAAACGAACAAACGAACAAACGAACAAACGAACAAACGAACAAACGAACAAACGAACAAACGAACAAACGAACAAACGAACAAACGAACAAACGAACAAACGAACAAACGAACAAACGAACAAACGAACAAACGAACAAACGAACAAACGAACAAACGAACAAACGAACAAACGAACAAACGAACAAAGGAACAAACAAACGAACAATCGAACAAAGAGACAAAGAAACAAAGAAACAAAGAAAAAACGAACCAACGAACCAACGAACCAACGAACCAACGAACCAACGAACCAACGAACCAACGAACCAACGAACCAACGAACCAACCAACCAACGAACCAACGAACCAACGAACCAACGAACCAACGAACCAACGAACCAACGAAACAACGAACCAACGAACCAACGAACCAACGAACCAACGAAACAACGAACCAACGAACCAACGAACAAACGAACAAACGAACAATCGAACAAACGAAAAAACGAACAAACGAACAAACGAACAAACGAACAAACGAACAATCGAACAAAGAGACAAAGAAACAAAGAAACAAAGAAAAAACGAACCAACGAACCAACGAACCAACGAACCAACGAACCAACGAACCAACGAACCAACCAACCAACGAACCAACGAACCAACGAACCAACGAACCAACGAACCAACGAACCAACGAAACAACGAACCAACGAACCAACGATCCAACGAACCAACGAACCAACGAACCAACGCACCAACGAACCAACGAACCAACGAACCAACGAACCAACGAAACAACGAACCAACGAACCAACGAACAAACGAACAAACGAACAATCGAACAAACGAACAAACGAACAATCGAACAAACGAACAAACGAACAAACGAACAATCGAACAAAGAGACAAAGAAACAAAGAAACAAAGAAAAAACGAACCAACGAACCAACGAACAAACGAACAAACGAACAAACGAACAAACGAACAAACGAACAAACGAACAATCGAACAATCGAACAAAGAGACAAAGAAACAATGAAAAAAACGAACCCACGAACCAACGAACCAACGAACCAACGAACCAACGATCCAACGAGCCAACGAACCAACGAACCAACGAACCAACGAACCAACGAACCAACGAACCAACGAAACAACGACCAACGAACCAACGAACAAACGAAAAAACGACAAAACGAACAAACGAACAAACGAACAAACGAACAAACGAACAAACGAACCAACGATCCAACGAACCAACGAACCAACGAACCAACGAACCAACGAACCAACGAACCAACGAACCAACGAAACAACGACCAACGAACCAACGAACAAACGAAAAAACGACAAAACGAACAAACGAACAAACGAACAAACGAACAAACGAACAAACGAACCAACGTACCAACGAACCAACGAACCAACGAACCAACGAACCAACGAACCAACGAACCAACGAACCAACGAACCAACGAACCAACGAACCAACGAACCAACGAACCAACGAACCAACGAACCAACGAACCAACGAACCAACGAACCAACGAACCAACGAAACAACGAACCAACGAAACAACGAACCAACGAACCAACGAACAAACGAACAAACGAACAAACGAACAAACGAACAAACGATCAAACGAACAAACGAACAATCGAACAAAGAGACAAAGAAACAAAGAAACAAAGAAAAAACGAACCAACGAACCAACGAACCAACGAACCAACGAACCAACGAACCAACGAACCAACGAACCAACGAACCAACGAACCAACGAACCAACGAACCAACGAACCAACGAACCAACGAACCAACGAACCAACGAACCAACGAACCAACGAACCAACGAACCAACGAACCAACGAACCAACGAACCAACGAAACAACGACCAACGAACCAACGAACAAACGAAAAAACGACAAAACGATCAAACGAACAAACGAACAAACGAACAAACGATCAAACGAACAAACGAACAAACGAACAAACGAACAAACGAACAAACGAACAAACGAACAAACGAACAAACGAACAAACGAACAAACGAACAAACGAACAAACGAACAAACGAACAAACGAACAAACGAACAAACGAACAAACGAACAAACGAACAAACGAACAAACGAACAAACGAACAAACGAACAAACGAACAAACGAACAAACGAACAAAGGAACAAACGAACAAACGAACATACGAACAATCGAACAAAGAGACAAAGAAACAAAGAAACAAAAAAAAACGAACCAACGAACCAACGAACCAACGAACCAACGAACCAACGAACCAACGAACCAACGAACCAACGAACCAACGAACCAACGAACCAACGAACCAACGAACCAACGAACCAACGAAACAACGATCCAACGAACCAACGAACAAACGAACAAACGAACAAACGAACAAACGAACAAACGAACAAACGAACAAACGAATAAACGAACAAACGAATAAAAGAACAAACGAACAAACGAATAAACGAACAAACGAACAAACGAACAAACGAACAAACGAACAAACGAACAAACGAACAAACGAACAAACGAACAAACGAACAAACGAACAAACGAACAAACGAACAAACGAACAAACGAACAAACGAACAAACGAACAAACGAACAAACGAACAAACGAACAAACGAACAAACGAACAAACGAACAAACGAACAAACGAACAAAGGAACAAACGAACAAACGAACATACGAACAATCGAACAAAGAGACAAAGAAACAAAGAAACAAAAAAAACGAACCAACGAACCAACGAACCAACGAACCAACGAACCAACGAACCAACGAACCAACGAACCAACGAACCAACGAACCAACGAACCAACGAACCAACGAACCAACGAAACAACGAACCAACGAACCAACGAACAAACGAACAAACGAACAAACGAACAAACGAACAAACGAACAAACGAACAAACGAATAAACGAACAAACGAATAAAAGAACAAACGAACAAACGAATAAACGAACAAACGAACAAACGAACAAACGAACAAACGAACAAACGAACAAACGAACAAACGAACAAACGAACAAACGAACAAACGAACAAACGAACAAACGAACAAACGAACAAACGAACAAACGAACAAACGAACAAACGAACAAACGAACAAACGAACAAACGAACAAACGAACAAACGAACAAACGAACAAACGAACAAACGAACAAACGAACAAAGGAACAAACGAACAATCGAACAAAGAGACAAAGAAACAAAGAAACAAAGAAAAAAACGAACCAACGAACCAACGAACCAACGAACCAACGAACCAACGAACCAACGAACCAACGAACCAACGAACCAACGAACCAACGAACCAACGAACCAACGAACAAACGAACAAACGAACAAACGAACAAACGAACAAACGAACAAACGAACCAACGAACCAACGAACCAACGAACCAACGAACCAACGAACCAACGAACCAACGAACCAACGAACCAACGAACCAACGCACCAACGAACCAACGAACCAACGAACCAACGAACCAACGAAACAACGAACCAACGAACCAACGAACAAACGAACAAACGAACAATCGAACAAACGAACAAACGAACAATCGAACAAACGAACAAACGAACAAACGAACAAACGAACAAACGAACAAACGAACAAACGAACAAACGAACAAACGAACAAACGAACAAACGAACAAACGAACAAACGAACAAACGAACAAACGAACAAACGAACAAACGAACCAACGAAACAACGAACCAACGAACCAACGAACAAACGAACAAACGAACAAACGAACAATCGAACAAACGAACAAACGAACAAACGAACAAACGAACAAACGAACAAACGAACAAACGAACAAACGAACAAACGAACAAACGAACAAACGAACCAACGAACCAACGAACCAACGAACCAACGAACCAACGAACAAACGAACAAACGAACAAACGAACAAACGAACAAACGAACAAACGAACAAACGAACAAACGAACAAACGAACAAACGAACAAACGAACAAACGAACAAACGAACAAACGAACAAACGAACAAACGAACAAACGAACAAACGAACAAACGAACAAACGAACAAACGAACAAACGAACAAACGAACAAACGAACAAACGAACAAACGAACAAACGAACAAACGAACAAACGAACAAACGAACAAACGAACAAACGAACAAACGAACAAACGAACAATCGAACAAAGAGACAAAGAAACAAAGAAACAAAGAAAAAACGAACCAACGAACCAACGAACCAACGAAACAACGAACCAACGAACCAACGAACAAACGAACAAACGAACAAACGAACAAACGAACAAACGAACAAACGAATAAAAGAACAAACGAACAAACGAACAAACGAACAAACGAACAAACGAACAAACGAACAAACGAACAAACGAACAAAGGAACAAACGAACAATCGAACAAAGAGACAAAGAAACAAAGAAACAATGAAAAAAACGAACCAACGAACCAACGAACCAACGAACCAACGAACCAACGAACCAACGAACCAACGAACCAACGAACCAACGAACCAACGTACCAACGAACCAACGAACCAACGAACCAACGAACCAACGATCCAACGAACCAACGAACCAACGAACCAACGAACCAACGAACCAACGAACCAACGAACCAACGAAACAACGACCAACGAACCAACGAACAAACGAAAAAACGACAAAACGAACAAACGAACAAACGAACAAACGAACAAACGAACAAACGAACCAACGTACCAACGAACCAACGAACCAACGAACCAACGAACCAACGAACCAACGATCCAACGAACCAACGAACCAATGAACCAACGAAAAAACGAAAAAAACGACAAAACGAACAAACGAACAAACGAACAAACGAATAAACGAACAAACGAACAAACGAACAATCGAACAAACGAACAAAGGAACAAACGAACAATCGAACAAAGAGACAAAGAAACAAAGAAACAAAGAAACAAAGAAACAAAGAAAAAAACGAACAAACGAACAAACGAACAAACGAACAAACGAACAATCGAACAAACGAACAAACGAACCAACGAACCAACGAACCAACGAACCAACGAACCAACGAACCAACGAACCAACGAACCAACGAACCAACGAAACAACGAACCAACGAAACAACGAACCAACGAACCAACGAACAAACGAACAAACGAACAAACGAACAAACGAACAAACGATCAAACGAACAAACGAACAATCGAACAAAGAGACAAAGAAACAAAGAAACAAAGAAAAAACGAACCAACGAACCAACGAACCAACGAACCAACGAACCAACGAACCAACGAACCAACGAACCAACGAACCAACGAACCAACGAACCAACGAACCAACGAACCAACGAACCAACGAACCAACGAACCAACGAACCAACGAACCAACGAAACAACGACCAACGAACCAACGAACAAACGAAAAAACGACAAAACGATCAAACGAACAAACGAACAAACGAACAAACGAACAAACGAATAAATGAACAAACGAACAAGCGAACAAACGAACAATCGAACAATCGAACAAACGAACAAACGAACAAACGAACAAACGAACAAACGAACAAACGAACAAACGAACAAACGAACAAACGAACAAACGAACAAACGAACAAACGAACAATCGAACAAACGAACAAACGAACAATCGAACAAACGAACAAACGAACAAACGAACAAACGAACAAACGAACAAACGAACAAACGAACAAACGAACAAACGAACAAACGAACAAACGAACAAACGAACAAACGAACAAACGAACAAACGAACAAACGAACAAACGAACAAACGAACAAACGAACAAACGAACAAACGAACAAACGAACAAACGAACAAACGAACAATCGAACAAAGAGACAAAGAAACAAAGAAACAAAGAAAAAACGAACCAACGAACCAACGAACCAACGAACCAACGAACCAACGAACCAACGAACCAACGAACCAACGAACCAACGAACCAACGAACCAACGAACCAACGAACCAACGAACCAACGAACCAACGAACCAACGAACCAACGAACCAACGAACCAACGAACCAACGAAACAACGAACCAACGAACCAACGAACCAACGAACAAACGAACAAACGAACAAACGAACAAACGAACAAACGAACAAACGAACAAACGAATAAAAGAACAAACGAACAAACGAACAATAGAACAAACGAACAATAGAACAAACGAACAAACGAACAAACGAACAAACGAACAAACGAACAAACGAACAAAGGAACAAACGAACAATCGAACAAAGAGACAAAGAAACAAAGAAACAAAGAAACAAAGAAAAAAACGAACCAGCGAACCAACGAACCAACGAACCAACGAACCAACGAACCAACGAACCAACGAACCAACGAACCAACGAACCAACGAACCAACGAACCAACGAACCAACGAACCAACGAACCAACGAACCAACGAACCAACGAACCAACGAACCAGCGAACAAACGAACAAACGAACCAACGAACCAACGAACCAACGGACCAACGAACCAACGAACCAACGAACCAACGAACCAACGAACCAACGAACCAACGAACCAACGAACCAACGAACCAACGAACCAACGAACCAACGAACCAACGAACCAACGAACCAACGAACCAACGAAACAACGAACCAACGAACCAACGAACAAACGAACAAACGAACAAACGAACAAACGAACAAACGAACAAACGAACAAACGAACAAACGAACAAACGAACAAACGAACAATCGAACAAACGAACAAACGAACCAACGAACCAACGAACCAACGAACCAACGAAACAACGAACCAACGAAGAAACGAACCAACGAACCAACGAACAAACGAACAAACGAACAAACGATCAAACGATCAAACGAACAAACGAACAATCGAACAAAGAGATAAAGAAACAAAGAAACAAAGATAAAACGAACCAACGAACCAACGAACCAACGAACCAACGAACCAACGAACCAACGAACCAACGAACCAACGAACCAACGAACCAACGAACCAACGAACCAACGAACCAACGAACCAACGAACCAACGAACCAACGAACCAACGAACCAACGAACCAACGAACCAACGAACCAACGAACCAACGAACCAACGAACCAGCGAACAAACGAACAAACGAACCAACGAACCAACGAACCAACGAACCAACCAACCAACGAACCAACGAACCAACGAACCAACGAACCAACGAACCAACGAACCAACGCACCAACGAACCAACGAATCAACGAACCAACGAACCAACGAACCAACGAACCAACGACCCAACGAACCAACGAACCAACGACCCAACGAACCAACGAACCGACGAAACAACGAACCAACGACCCAACGAACCAACGAACCAACGAACCAGCGAACAAACGAACAAACGAGCCAACGAACCAACGAACCAACGAACCAACGAACCAACGAACCAACGAACCAACGAACCAACGAACCAACGAACCAACGAACCAACGAACCAACGAACCAACGAACCAACGAACCAACGAACCAACGAACCAATGAACCAACGAACCAACGAACCAACGAACCAACGAACCAACGAACCAACGAAACAACGAACACACGAACCAACGAACCAACGAACCAACGAACCAGCGAACAAACGAACAAACGAACCAACGAACCAACGAACCAACGAACCAACCAACCAACGAACCAACGAACCAACGAACCAACGAACCAACGAACAAACGAAAAAACGACAAAACGATCAAACGAACAAACGAACAAACGAACAAACGAACAAACGAATAAATGAACAAAACGAACAAACGAACAATCGAACAATCGAACAAACGAACAAACGAACAAACGAACAAACGAACAAACGGACAAACGAACAAACGAACAAACGAACAAACGAACAAACGAACAAACGAACAAACGAACAAACGATCAAACGAACAAACGAACAAACGAACAAACGAACAAACGAACAAACGAACAAACGAACAAACGAACATACGAACAATCGAACAAAGAGACAAAGAAACAAAGAAACAAAGAAAAAACGAACCAACGAACCAACGAACCAACGAACCAACGAACCAACGAACCA
Organism: Andrena cerasifolii; assembly: GCF_050908995.1. Taxonomy (NCBI): domain Eukaryota; kingdom Metazoa; phylum Arthropoda; class Insecta; order Hymenoptera; family Andrenidae; genus Andrena; species Andrena cerasifolii. The sequence continues at coordinate 4,849 of NW_027487792.1, read as the reverse complement.
ACGAACCAACGAACCAACGAACCAACGAACCAACGAACCAACGAACCAACGAACCAACGAACCAACGAACCAACGAACCAACGAACCAACGAACCAACGAACCAACGAACCAACGAACCAACGAAACAACGAACCAACGAACCAACGAACCAACGAACCAACGAACCAACGAACAAACGAACCAACGAACCAACGAACCAACGAACCAACGAGCCAACGAGCCAACGAACCAACGAACCAACGAACCAACGAACCAACGAACCAACGAACCAACGAACCAACGAACCAACGAACCAACGAACCAACGAACCAACGAACCAACGAACCAACGAACCAACGAACCAACGAACCAACGAACCAACGAACCAACGAACCAACGAACCAACGAACCAACGAACCAACGAACCAACGAACAATCGAACAAACGATCAAACGAACAAACGAACAATCGAACAAAGAGATAAAGAAACAAAGAAACAAAGATAAAACGAACAAACGAACAAACGAACAAACGAACAAACGAACAAACGAACAAACGAACAAACGAACAAAGGAACAAACGAACAATCGAACAAAGAGACAAAGAAACAAAGAAACAAAGAAAAAACGAACCAACGAACCAACGAACCAACGAACCAACGAACCAACGAACCAACGAACCAACGAACCAACGAACCAACGAACCAACGAACCAACGAACCAACGAACCAACGAACCAACGAACCAACGAACCAACGAACCAACGAACCAACGAACCAACGAACCAACGAACCAACGAACCAACGAACCAACGAAACAACGAACCAACGAACCAACGAACCAACGAATCAACGAACCAGCGAACAAACGAACAAACGAACCAACGAACCAGCGAACCAACGGACCAACCAACCAACGAACCAACGAACCAACGAACCAACGAACCAACGAACCAACGAACCAACGAACCAACGAACCAACGAACCAACGAACCAACGAACCAACGAACCAACGAAACAACGAACCAACGAACCAACGAACCAACGAACCAACGAACCAACGAACAAACGAACCAACGAACCAACGAACCAACGAACCAACGAACCAACGAACCAACGTACCAACGAACCAACGAACCAACGAACCAACGAACCAACGATCCAACGAACCAACGAACCAACGAACCAACGAACCAACGAACCAACGAACCAACGAACCAACGAAACAACGACCAACGAACCAACGAACAAACGAAAAAACGACAAAACGAACAAACGAACAAACGAACAAACGAACAAACGAACAAACGAACCAACGTACCAACGAACCAACGAACCAACGAACCAACGAACCAACGAACCAACGATCCAACGAACCAACGAACCAATGAACCAACGAAAAAACGAAAAAAACGACAAAACGAACAAACGAACAAACGAACAAACGAATAAACGAACAAACGAACAAACGAACAATCGAACAAACGAACAAAGGAACAAACGAACAATCGAACAAAGAGACAAAGAAACAAAGAAACAAAGAAACAAAGAAACAAAGAAAAAAACGAACAAACGAACAAACGAACAAACGAACAAACGAACAATCGAACAAACGAACAAACGAACAAACGAACAAACGAACAAACGAACAATCGAACAAAGAGACAAAGAAACAAAGAAACAAAGAAAAAACGAACCAACGAACCAACGAACCAACGAAACAACGAACCAACGAACCAACGAACAAACGAACAAACGAACAAACGAACAAACGAACAAACGAACAAACGAATAAAAGAACAAACGAACAAACGAACAAACGAACAAACGAACAAACGAACAAACGAACAAACGAACAAACGAACAAACGAACAAAGGAACAAACGAACAATCGAACAAAGAGACAAAGAAACAAAGAAACAATGAAAAAAACGAACCAACGAACCAACGAACCAACGAACCAACGAACCAACGAACCAACGAACCAACGAACCAACGAACCAACGAACCAACGTACCAACGAACCAACGAACCAACGAACCAACGAACCAACGATCCAACGAACCAACGAACCAACGAACCAACGAACCAACGAACCAACGAACCAACGAACCAACGAAACAACGACCAACGAACCAACGAACAAACGAAAAAACGACAAAACGAACAAACGAACAAACGAACAAACGAACAAACGAACAAACGAACCAACGTACCAACGAACCAACGAACCAACGAACCAACGAACCAACGAACCAACGATCCAACGAACCAACGAACCAATGAACCAACGAAAAAACGAAAAAAACGACAAAACGAACAAACGAACAAACGAACAAACGAATAAACGAACAAACGAACAAACGAACAATCGAACAAACGAACAAAGGAACAAACGAACAATCGAACAAAGAGACAAAGAAACAAAGAAACAAAGAAACAAAGAAACAAAGAAAAAAACGAACAAACGAACAAACGAACAAACGAACAAACGAACAATCGAACAAACGAACAAACGAACCAACGAACCAACGAACCAACGAACCAACGAACCAACGAACCAACGAACCAACGAACCAACGAACCAACGAAACAACGAACCAACGAAACAACGAACCAACGAACCAACGAACAAACGAACAAACGAACAAACGAACAAACGAACAAACGATCAAACGAACAAACGAACAATCGAAGAAAGAGACAAAGAAACAAAGAAACAAAGAAAAAACGAACCAACGAACCAACGAACCAACGAACCAACGAACCAACGAACCAACGAACCAACGAACCAACGAACCAACGAACCAACGAACCAACGAACCAACGAACCAACGAACCAACGAACCAACGAACCAACGAACCAACGAAACAACGACCAACGAACCAACGAACAAACGAAAAAACGACAAAACGATCAAACGAACAAACGAAGAAACGAACAAACGAACAAACGAATAAATGAACAAACGAACAAGCGAACAAACGAACAATCGAACAATCGAACAAACGAACAAACGAACAAACGAACAAACGAACAAACGAACAAACGAACAAACGAACAAACGAACAAACGAACAAACGAACAAACGAACAATCGAACAAACGAACAAACGAACAATCGAACAAACGAACAAACGAACAAACGAACAAACGAACAAACGAACAAACGAACAAACGAACAAACGAACAAACGAACAAACGAACAAACGAACAAACGAACAAACGAACAAACGAACAAACGAACAAACGAACAAACGAACAAACGAACAAACGAACAAACGAACAAACGAACAAACGAACAAACGAACAAACGAACAAACGAACAAACGAACAATCGAACAAAGAGACAAAGAAACAAAGAAACAAAGAAAAAACGAACCAACGAACCAACGATCCAACGAACCAACGAACCAACGAACCAACGAACCAACGAACCAACGAACCAACGAACCAACGAACCAACGAACCAACGAACCAACGAACCAACGAACCAACGAAACAACGAACCAACGAACCAACGAACAAACGAACAAACGAACAAACGAACAAACGAACAAACGAACAAACGAACAAACGAATAAAAGAACAAACGAACAAACGAACAATAGAACAAACGAACAATAGAACAAACGAACAAACGAACAAACGAACAAACGAACAAACGAACAAACGAACAAAGGAACAAACGAACAATCGAACAAAGAGACAAAGAAACAAAGAAACAAAGAAACAAAAAACGAAAAAGAAAAACGAACCAACGAACCAACGAACCAACGAACCAACGAACCAACGAACCAACGAACCAACGAACCAACGAACCAACGAACCAACGAACCAACGAACCAACGAACCAACGAACCAACGAACCAACGAACCAACGAACCAACGAACCAACGAACCAACGAACCAACGAACCAACGAACCAACGAACAAACGATCAAACGAACAAACGAACAATCGAACAAAGAGATAAAGAAACAAAGAAACAAAGATAAAACGAACAAACGAACAAACGAACAAACGAACAAACGAACAAACGAACAAACGAACAAACGAACAAACGAACAAAGGAACAAACGAACAATCGAACAAAGAGACAAAGAAACAAAGAAACAAAGAAAAAACGAACCAACGAACCAACGAACCAACGAACCAACGAACCAACGAACCAACGAACCAACGAACCAACGAACCAACGAACCAACGAACCAACGAACCAACGAACCAACGAACCAACGAACCAACGAACCAACGAACCAACGAACCAACGAACCAACGAACCAACGAACCAACGAACCAACGAAACAACGAACCAACGAACCAACGAACCAACGAATCAACGAACCAGCGAACAAACGAACAAACGAACCAACGAACCAGCGAACCAACGGACCAACCAACCAACGAACCAACGAACCAACGAACCAACGAACCAACGAACCAACGAACCAACGAACCAACGAACCAACGAACCAACGAACCAACGAACCAACGAACCAACGAAACAACGAACCAACGAACCAACGAACCAACGAACCAACGAACCAACGAACAAACGAACCAACGAACCAACGAACCAACGAACCAACGAACCAACGAACCAACGTACCAACGAACCAACGAACCAACGAACCAACGAACCAACGATCCAACGAACCAACGAACCAACGAACCAACGAACCAACGAACCAACGAACCAACGAACCAACGAAACAACGACCAACGAACCAACGAACAAACGAAAAAACGACAAAACGAACAAACGAACAAACGAACAAACGAACAAACGAACAAACGAACCAACGTACCAACGAACCAACGAACCAACGAACCAACGAACCAACGAACCAACGATCCAACGAACCAAC
>NW_027487791.1:0-12971 GCF_050908995.1 Andrena cerasifolii | reverse complement strand
AAACAACGAAACAACGAAACAACGAAACAACGAAACAACGAAACAACGAAACAACGAAACAACGAAACAACGAAACAACGAAACAACGAAACAACGAAACAACGAAACAACGAAACAACGAAACAACGAAACAACGAAACAACGAAACAACGAAACAACGAAACAACGAAACAACGAAACAACGAAACAACGAAACAACGAAACAACGAAACAACGAAACAACGAAACAACGAAACAACGAAACAACGAAACAACGAAACAACGAAACAACGAAACAACGAAACAACGAAACAACGAAACAACGAAACAACGAAACAACGAAACAACGAAACAACGAAACAACGAAACAACGAAACAACGAAACAACGAAACAACGAAACAACGAAACAACGAAACAACGAAACAACGAAACAACGAAACAACGAAACAACGAAACAACGAAACAACGAAACAACGAAACAACGAAACAACGAAACAACGAAACAACGAAACAACGAAACAACGAAACAACGAAACAACGAAACAACGAACCAACGAACCAACGAACCAACGAACAAACGAACAAACGAACAAACGAACAAACGAACAAACGAACAAACGAACAAACGAACAAACGAACAAACGAACAAACGAACAAACGAACAAACGAACAAACGAACAAACGAACAAACGAACAAACGAACAAACGAACAAACGAACAAACGAACAAACGAACAAACGAACAAACGAACAAACGAACAAACGAACAAACGAACAAACGAACAAACGAACAAACGAACAAACGAACAAACGAACAAACGAGCAAACGAGCAAACGAGCAAACGAGCAAACGAGCAAACGAACAAACGAACAGACGAACCAACGAACCAACGAACCAACGAACCAACGAACCAACGAACCAACGAACCAACGAACCAACGAACCAACGAACCAACGAACCAACGAACCAACGAACCAACGAACAAACGAACAAAAGAACAAATGAACAAACGAACAAACGAACAAAGAGACAAAGAAACAAAAGAACCAACGAAACAACGAAACAACGAAACAACGAAACAACGAAACAACGAACCAACGAACCAACGAACCAACGAACCAACGAACCAACGAACCAACGAACCAACGAACCAACGAACCAACGAACCAACGAACCAACGAACCAACGAACCAACGAACCAACGAACCAACGAACCAACGAACCAACGAACCAACGAACCAACGAACCAACGAACCAACGAACCAACGAACCAACGAACCAACGAACCAACGAACCAACGAACCAACGAACCAACGAACCAACGAACCAACGAACCAACGAACCAACGAACCAACGAACCAACGAACCAACGAACCAACGAACCAACGAACCAACGAACCAACGAACCAACGAACCAACGAACCAACGAACCAACGAACCAACGAACCAACGAACCAACGAACCAACGAACCAACGAACCAACGAACCAACGAACCAACGAACCAACGAACCAACGAACCAACGAACCAACGAACCAACGAACCAACGAACCAACGAACCAACGAACCAACGAAACAACGAACCAACGAACCAACGAACCAACGAACCAACGAACCAACGAACCAACGAACCAAAGAACAAACGAACAAACGAACAAACGAACAAACGAACAAACGAACAAACGAACAAACGAACAAACGAACAAACGAACAAACGAACAAACGAACAAACGAACAAACGAACAAACGAACAAACGAACAAACGAACAAACGAACAAACGAACAAACGAACAAACGAACAAACGAACAAACGAACAAACGAACAAACGAACAAACGAACAAACGAACATACGAACAAACGAACAAACGAACAAACGAACAAACGAACAAACGAACAAACGAACAAACGAACAAACGAACAAACGAACAAACGAACAAACGAACAAACGAACAAACGAACAAACGAACAAACGAACAAACGAACAAACGAACAAACGAACAAACGAACAAACGAACAAACGAACAAACGAACAAACGAACAAACGAACAATCGAACAAACGAACAAACGAACAAACGAACAAACGGACAAACGAACAAACGAACAAACGAACAAACGAACAAACGAAAAAACGAACAAACGAACAAACGAACAAACGAACAAACGAGCAAACGAGCAAACGAGCAAACGAACAAACGAACAAACGAACAAACGAACAAACGAACAAACGAACCAACGAACCAACGAACCAACGAACCAACGAACAAACGAACAAAAGAACAAATGAACAAACGAACAAAGAGACAAAGAAACAAAAGAACCAACGAAACAACGAAACAACGAAACAACGAAACAACGAAACAACGAAACAACGAAACAACGAAACAACGAAACAACGAAACAACGAAACAAAGAAACAACGAAACAACGAAACAACGAAACAACGAAACAACGAAACAACGAAACAACGAAGCAACGAAGCAACGAAACAACGAAACAACGAAACAACGAAACAACGAAACAACGAAACAACGAAACAACGAAACAACGAAACAACGAAACAACGAAACAACGAACCAACGAACCAACGAACCAACGAACCAACGAACCAACGAACCAACGAACCAACGAACCAACGAACCAACGAACCAACGAACCAACGAACCAACGAACCAACGAACCAACGAACCAACGAACCAACGAACCAACGAACCAACGAACCAACGAACCAACGAACCAACGAACCAACGAACCAACGAACCAACGTACCAACGAACCAACGAAAAAACGAACAAACGAACAAACGAACAAACGAACAAACGAGCAAACGAGCAAACGAGCAAACGAACAAACGAACAAACGAACAAACGAACCAACGAACCAACGAACCAACGAACCAACGAACCAACGAACAAAGGAACAAAAGAACAAACGAACAAACGAACAAACGAACAAAGAGACAAAGAAACAAAAGAACCAACGAAACAACGAAACAACGAAACAACGAACAAACGAACAAACGAACAAACGAACAAACGAACAAACGGACAAACGAACAAACGAACAAACGAACAAACGAACAAACGAACAAACGAAAAAACGAACAAACGAACAAACGAACAAACGAGCAAACGAGCAAACGAGCAAACGAGCAAACGAGCAAACGAACAAACGAACAAACGAACAAACGAACCAACGAACCAACGAACCAACGAACCAACGAACCAACGAACAAACGAACAAAAGAACAAACGAACATACGAACAAACGAACAAACGAACAAACGAACAAACGAACAAACGAACAAACGAACAAACGAACAAACGAACAAACGAACAAACGAACAAACGAACAAACGAACAAACGAACAAACGAACAAACGAACAAACGAACAAACGAACAAACGAACAAACGAACAAACGAACAAACGAACAAACGAACAAACGAACAAACGAACAAACGAACAATCGAACAAACGAACAAACGAACAAACGAACAAACGGACAAACGAACAAACGAACAAACGAACAAACGAACAAACGAAAAAACGAACAAACGAACAAACGAACAAACGAACAAACGAGCAAACGAGCAAACGAGCAAACGAACAAACGAACAAACGAACAAACGAACAAACGAACAAACGAACCAACGAACCAACGAACCAACGAACCAACGAACAAACGAACAAAAGAACAAATGAACAAACGAACAAAGAGACAAAGAAACAAAAGAACCAACGAAACAACGAAACAACGAAACAACGAAACAACGAAACAACGAAACAACGAAACAACGAAACAACGAAACAACGAAACAACGAAACAAAGAAACAACGAAACAACGAAACAACGAAACAACGAAACAACGAAACAACGAAACAACGAAGCAACGAAGCAACGAAACAACGAAACAACGAAACAACGAAACAACGAAACAACGAAACAACGAAACAACGAAACAACGAAACAACGAAACAACGAAACAACGAACCAACGAACCAACGAACCAACGAACCAACGAACCAACGAACCAACGAACCAACGAACCAACGAACCAACGAACCAACGAACCAACGAACCAACGAACCAACGAACCAACGAACCAACGAACCAACGAACCAACGAACCAACGAACCAACGAACCAACGAACCAACGAACCAACGAACCAACGAACCAACGTACCAACGAACCAACGAAAAAACGAACAAACGAACAAACGAACAAACGAACAAACGAGCAAACGAGCAAACGAGCAAACGAACAAACGAACAAACGAACAAACGAACCAACGAACCAACGAACCAACGAACCAACGAACCAACGAACAAAGGAACAAAAGAACAAACGAACAAACGAACAAACGAACAAAGAGACAAAGAAACAAAAGAACCAACGAAACAACGAAACAACGAAACAACGAACAAACGAACAAACGAACAAACGAACAAACGAACAAACGGACAAACGAACAAACGAACAAACGAACAAACGAACAAACGAACAAACGAAAAAACGAACAAACGAACAAACGAACAAACGAGCAAACGAGCAAACGAGCAAACGAGCAAACGAGCAAACGAACAAACGAACAAACGAACAAACGAACCAACGAACCAACGAACCAACGAACCAACGAACCAACGAACAAACGAACAAAAGAACAAACGAACAAACGAACAAACGAACAAAAGAACAAATGAACAAACGAACAAAGAGACAAAGAAACAAAAGAACCAACGAAACAACGAAACAACGAAACAACGAAACAACGAAACAACGAAACAACGAAACAACGAACCAACGAACCAACGAACCAACGAACCAACGAACAAACGAACAAAAGAACAAATGAACAAACGAACAAAGAGACAAAGAAACAAAAGAACCAAAGAAACAACGAAACAACGAAACAACGAAACAACGAAACAACGAAACAACGAAACAACGAAACAACGAAACAACGAAACAACGAAACAACGAAACAACGAAACAACGAAACAACGAAACAACGAAACAACGAAACAACGAAACAACGAAACAACGAAACAACGAAACAACGAAACAACGAAACAACGAAACAACGAAACAACGAAACAACGAAACAACGAAACAACGAAACAACGAAACAACGAAACAACGAAACAATGAAACAACGAAACAACGAAACAACGAGCAAACGAACCAACGAACCAACGAACCAACGAACCAACGAACCAACGAACCAACGAACCAACGAACCAACGAACAAACGAACAAACGAACAAACGGACAAACGAACAAACGAACAAACGAACAAACGAACAAACGAAAAAACGAACAAACGAACAAACGAACAAACGAACAAACGAACAAACGAGCAAACGAGCAAACGAGCAAACGAACAAACGAACAAACGAACAAACGAACAAACGAACCAACGAACCAACGAACCAACGAACCAACGAACCAACGAACCAACGAACAAATGAACAAACGAACAAAGAGACAAAGAAACAAAAGAACCAACGAAACAACGAAACAACGAAACAACGAAACAACGAAACAACGAAACAACGAAACAACGAAACAACGAAACAACGAAACAACGAAACAACGAAACAACGAAACAACGAAACAACGAAACAACGAAACAACGAAACAACGAAACAACGAAACAACGAAACAACGAAACAACGAAACAACGAAACAACGAAACAACGAAACAACGAAACAACGAAACAACTAAACAACGAAACAACGAAACAACGAACCAACGAACCAACGAACCAACGAACCAACGAACCAACGAAAAAACGAACAAACGAACAAACGAACAAACGAACAAACGAGCAAACGAGCAAACGAGCAAACGAACAAACGAACAAACGAACAAACGAACCAACGAACCAACGAACCAACGAACCAACGAACCAACGAACAAACGAACAAAAGAACAAATGAACAAACGAACAAACGAACAAAGAGACAAAGAAACAAAAGAACCAAAGAAACAACGAAACAACGAAACAACGAAACAACGAAACAACGAAACAACGAAACAACGAAACAACGAAACAACGAAACAACGAAACAACGAAACAACGAAACAACGAAACAACGAAACAACGAAACAACGAAACAACGAAACAACGAAACAACGAAACAACGAAACAACGAAACAACGAAACAACGAAACAACGAAACAACGAAACAACGAAACAACGAAACAACGAAACAACGAGCAAACGAGCAAACGAGCAAACGAGCAAACGAGCAAACGAACAAACGAACAAACGAACAAACGAACAAACGAACAAACGAACCAACGAACCAACGAACAAACGAACAAACGAACAAACGAACAAACGAACAAACGAACAAACGAACAAACGAACAAACGAACAAACGAACAAACGAACAAACGAACAAACGAACAAACGAACAAACGAACAAACGAACAAACGAACAAACGAACAAACGAACAAACGAACAAACGAACAAACGAACAAACGAACAAACGAACAAACGAACAAACGAACAAACGAACAAACGAACAAACGAACAAACGAACAAACGAACAAACGAACAAACGAACAAACGAACAAACGAACAAACGAACAAACGAACAAACGAACAAACGAACAAACGAACAAACGAACAAACGAACAAACGAACAAACGAACAAACGAACAAACGAACAAACGAACAAACGAACAAACGAACAAACGAACAAACGAACAAACGAACAAACGAACAAACGAACAAACGAACAAACGAACAAACGAACAAACGAACAAACGAACAAACGAACAAACGAACAAACGAACAAACGAACAAACGAACAAACGAACAAACGAACAAACGAACAAACGAACAAACGAACAAACGAACAAACGAACAAACGAACAAACGAACAAACGAACAAACGAACAAACGAACAAACGAACAAACGAACAAACGAACAAACGAACAAACGAACAAACGAAGAAACGAACAAACGAACAAACGAACAAACGAACAAACGAACAAACGAACAAACGAACAAACGAACAAACGAACAAACGAACAAACGAACAAACGAACAAACGGACAAACGAACAAACGAACAAACGAACAAACGAACAAACGAAAAAACGAAAAAACGAACAAACGAACAAACGAGCAAACGTGCAAACGAGCAAACGAGCAAACGAGCAAACGAGCAAACGAGCAAACGAACAAACGAACAAACGAACAAACGAACAAACGAACCAACGAACCAACGAACCAACGAACCAACGAACCAACGAAACAACGAACCAACGAACCAACGAACAAACGAACAAACGAACAAACGAACAAACGAACAAACGAGCAAACGAGCAAACGAACAAACGAACAAACGAACAAACGAACCAACGAACCAACGAACCAACGAACCAACGAACAACGAACCAACGAACAAACGAACAAAAGAGCAAATGAACAAACGAACAAACGAACAAAGAGACAAAGAAACAAAAGAACCAACGAAACAACGAAACAACGAAACAACGAAACAACGAAACAACGAAACAACGAAACAACGAAACAACGAAACAACGAAACAACGAAACAACGAAACAACGAAACAACGAAACAACGAAACAACGAAACAACGAAACAACGAAACAACGAAAAAACGAACAAACGAACAAACGAACAAACGAACAAACGAAGAAACGAACAAACGAGCAAACGAGCAAACGAGCAAACGAGCAAACGAGCAAACGAACAAACGAACAAACGAACAAACGAACCAACGAACCAACGAACCAACGAACAAACGAACAAAGAGACAAAGAAACAAAAGAACCAACGAAACAACGAAACAACGAAACAACGAAACAACGAAACAACGAAACAACGAAACAACGAAACAACGAAACAACGAACCAACGAACCAACGAACCAACGAACCAACGAACCAACGAACCAACGAACCAACGAACCAACGAACCAACGAACCAACGAACCAACGAACCAACGAACCAACGAACCAACGAACCAACGAACCAACGTACCAACGAACCAACGAAAAAACGAACAAACGAACAAACGAACAAACGAACAAACGAGCAAACGAGCAAACGAGCAAACGAACAAACGAACAAACGAACAAACGAACCAACGAACCAACGAACCAACGAACCAACGAACCAACGAACAAACGAACAAAAGAACAAACGAACAAACGAACAAACGAACAAAGAGACAAAGAAACAAAAGAACCAACGAAACAACGAAACAACGAAACAACGAAACAACGAAACAACGAAACAACGAAACAACGAAACAACGAAACAACGAAACAACGAAACAACGAAACAACGAAACAACGAAACAACGAAACAACGAAACAACGAAACAACGAAACAACGAAACAACGAAACAACGAAACAACGAAACAACGAAACAACGAAACAACGAAACAACGAAACAACGAAACAACGAAACAACGAAACAACGAAACAACGAAACAACGAAACAACGAAACAACGAAACAACGAAACAACGAAACAACGAAACAACGAACCAACGAACCAACGAACCAACGAACCAACGAACCAACGAAAAAACGAACAAACGAACAAACGAACAAACGAACAAACGAGCAAACGAGCAAACGAGCAAACGAACAAACGAACAAACGAACAAACGAACCAACGAACCAACGAACCAACGAACCAACGAACCAACGAACCAACGAACAAACGAACAAAAGAACAAATGAACAAACGAACAAAGAGACAAAGAAACAAAAGAACCAAAGAAACAACGAAACAACGAAACAACGAAACAACGAAACAACGAAACAACGAAACAACGAAACAACGAAACAACGAAACAACGAAACAACGAAACAACGAAACAACGAAACAACGAAACAACGAAACAACGAAACAACGAAACAACGAAACAACGAAACAACGAAACAACGAAACAACGAAACAACGAAACAACGAAACAACGAAACAACGAAACAACGAAACAACGAAACAACGAGCAAACGAACAAAAGAACAAATGAACAAACGAACAAACGAACAAAGAGACAAAGAAACAAAAGAACCAAAGAAACAACGAAACAACGAAACAACGAAACAACGAAACAACGAAACAACGAAACAACGAAACAACGAAACAACGAAACAACGAAACAACGAAACAACGAAACAACGAAACAACGAAACAACGAAACAACGAAACAACGAAACAACGAAACAACGAAACAACGAAACAACGAAACAACGAAACAACGAAACAACGAAACAACGAAACAACGAAACAACGAAACAACGAAACAACGAAACAACGAAACAACGAAACAACGAAACAACGAAACAACGAAACAACGAAACAACGAAACAACGAGCAAACGAGCAAACGAGCAAACGAGCAAACGAGCAAACGAACAAACGAACAAACGAACAAACGAACAAACGAACAAACGAACCAACGAACCAACGAACAAACGAACAAACGAACAAACGAACAAACGAACAAACGAACAAACGAACAAACGAACAAACGAACAAACGAACAAACGAACAAACGAACAAACGAACAAACGAACAAACGAACAAACGAACAAACGAACAAACGAACAAACGAACAAACGAACAAACGAACAAACGAACAAACGAACAAACGAACAAACGAACAAACGAACAAACGAACAAACGAACAAACGAACAAACGAACAAACGAACAAACGAACAAACGAACAAACGAACAAACGAACAAACGAACAAACGAACAAACGAACAAACGAACAAACGAACAAACGAACAAACGAACAAACGAACAAACGAACAAACGAACAAACGAACAAACGAACAAACGAACAAACGAACAAACGAACAAACGAACAAACGAACAAACGAACAAACGAACAAACGAACAAACGAACAAACGAACAAACGAACAAACGAACAAACGAACAAACGAACAAACGAACAAACGAACAAACGAACAAACGAACAAACGAACAAACGAACAAACGAACAAACGAACAAACGAACAAACGAACAAACGAACAAACGAACAAACGAACAAACGAACAAACGAACAAACGAACAAACGAACAAACGAACAAACGAACAAACGAACAAACGAACAAACGAACAAACGAACAAACGAACAAACGAACAAACGAACAAACGAACAAACGAACAAACGAACAAACGAACAAACGAACAAACGAACAAACGAACAAACGAAC
Organism: Andrena cerasifolii; assembly: GCF_050908995.1. NCBI lineage: Eukaryota > Metazoa > Arthropoda > Insecta > Hymenoptera > Andrenidae > Andrena > Andrena cerasifolii. The sequence continues at coordinate 2,769 of NW_027487791.1, read as the reverse complement.
AAACGAACAAACGAACAAACGAACAAACGAACAAACGAACAAACGAACAAACGAACAAACGAACAAACGAACAAACGAACAAACGAACAAACGAACAAACGAACAAACGAACAAACGAACAAACGAACAAACGAACAAACGAACAAACGAACAAACGAACAAACGGACAAACGAACAAACGAACAAACGAACAAACGAACAAACGAAAAAACGAAAAAACGAACAAACGAACAAACGAGCAAACGAGCAAACGAGCAAACGAGCAAACGAGCAAACGAGCAAACGAGCAAACGAACAAACGAACAAACGAACAAACGAACAAACGAACCAACGAACCAACGAACCAACGAACCAACGAACCAACGAAACAACGAACAACGAACCAACGAACCAACGAAAAAACGAACAAACGAACAAACGAACAAACGAACAAACGAACAAACGAGCAAACGAGCAAACGAGCAAACGAACAAACGAACAAACGAACAAACGAACCAACGAACCAACGAACCAACGAACCAACGAACCAACGAACAAACGAACAAAAGAGCAAATGAACAAACGAACAAACGAACAAAGAGACAAAGAAACAAAAGAACCAACGAAACAACGAAACAACGAAACAACGAAACAACGAAACAACGAAACAACGAAACAACGAAACAACGAAACAACGAAACAACGAAACAACGAAACAACGAAACAACGAAACAACGAAACAACGAAACAACGAAAAAACGAACAAACGAACAAACGAACAAACGAACAAACGAAGAAACGAACAAACGAGCAAACGAGCAAACGAGCAAACGAGCAAACGAGCAAACGAACAAACGAACAAACGAACAAACGAACCAACGAACCAACGAACCAACGAACAAACGAACAAAGAGACAAAGAAACAAAAGAACCAACGAAACAACGAAACAACGAAACAACGAAACAACGAAACAACGAAACAACGAAACAACGAAACAACGAAACAACGAAACAACGAAACAACGAAACAACGAAACAACGAAACAACGAAACAACGAAACAACGAAACAACGAAACAACGAAACAACGAAACAACGAAACAACGAAACAACGAAACAACGAAACAACGAAACAACGAAACAACGAAACAACGAAACAACGAAACAACGAAACAACGAAACAACGAAACAACGAAACAACGAAACAACGAAACAACGAAACAACGAAACAACGAAACAACGAAACAACGAAACAACGAAACAACGAAACAACGAAACAACGAAACAACGAAACAACGAAACAACGAAACAACGAACCAACGAACCAACGAACCAACGAACCAACGAACCAACGAACCAACGAACCAACGAACCAACGAACCAACGAACCAACGAACCAACGAACCAACGAACCAACGAACAAACGAACAAACGAACAAACGAACAAACGAACAAACGGACAAACGGACAAACGAACAAACGAACAAACGAACAAACGAACAAACGAACAAACGAAAAAACGAACAAACGAACAAACGAACAAACGAGCAAACGAGCAAACGAGCAAACGAACAAACGAACAAACGAACAAACGAACCAACGAACCAACGAACCAACGAACCATCGAACCAACGAACAAACGAACAAAAGAACAAATGAACAAACGAACAAAGAGACAAAGAAACAAAAGAACCAACGAAACAACGAAACAACGAAACAACGAAACAACGAAACAACGAAACAACGAAACAACGAAACAACGAAACAACGAAACAACGAAACAACGAAACAACGAAACAACGAAACAACGAAACAACGAAACAACGAAACAACGAAACAACGAAACAACGAAACAACGAAACAACGAAACAACGAAACAACGAAACAACGAAACAACGAAACAACGAAACAACGAAACAACGAAACAACGAAACAACGAAACAACGAAACAACGAAACAACGAAACAACGAAACAACGAAACAACGAAACAACGAAACAACGAAACAACGAAACAACGAAACAACGAAACAACGAAACAACGAAACAACGAAACAACGAAACAACGAAACAACGAAACAACGAAACAACGAAACAACGAAACAACGAAACAACGAAACAACGAACCAACGAACCAACGAACCAACGAACCAACGAACCAACGAACCAACGAACCAACGAACCAACGAACCAACGAACCAACGAACCAACGAACCAACGAACCAACGAACCAACGAACCAACGAACCAACGAACCAACGAACCAACGAACCAACGAACCAACGAACCAACGAACCAACGAACCAACGAACCAACGAACCAACGAACCAACGAACCAACGAACCAACGAACCAACGAACCAACGAACCAACGAACCAACGAACCAACGAACCAACGAACCAACGAACCAACGAACCAACGAACCAACGAACCAACGAACCAACGAACCAACGAACCAACGAAACAACGAAACAACGAAACAACGAAACAACGAAACAACGAAACAACGAACCAACGAACCAACGAACCAACGAAACAACGAACCAACGAAACAACGAAACAACGAAACAACGAAACAACGAACCAACGAACCAACGAACCAAAGAAACAACGAACCAACGAACCAACGAACCAACGAACCAACGAACCAACGAACCAACGAAACAACGAACCAACGAACCAACGAACCAACGAAACAACGAAACAACGAAACAACGAAACAACGAACCAACGAACCAACGAACCAACGAACCAACGAACCAACGAACCAACGAACCAACGAACCAACGAACCA
>NW_027487790.1:0-12973 GCF_050908995.1 Andrena cerasifolii | reverse complement strand
CTTTGTAACAGGAGAACATGCCGTCGAAAGAGATGTCACAAAGTAACGGCTCCGGAGAGCAAATCAAAGAGCGAGAAGTGGCGCAAATGTTTCGAGACAGTGACTGTTTAACGAAGACACGCAGAATTTTCGAACGCCTCTTGAAAGGCCTGCGCCTCTTATTTGCAACTTTAAGGCGATGCCTTTGAAGCTGAAATTTAGTATACCTATTTCCTCTTCATGTTCTCCTGATATATTGGCCAAAATCTGGCGAAAATTTTCAGAATGCACAAAATTGGGCTTTGTAACAGGAGAACATGCCGTCGAAAGAGATGGAACAAAGTAATGTCTCCGGAGAGCAAAGCAAAGAGCGAGAAGTGGCGCAGGAGTTTCGAGACAGTGACTGTTTCACGAAGAGACGCAGAATTTTCGAAAGCCTCTCGAAAGGCCTGCGCCTCTTATTTGCAACTTTAAGGCGATGCCTTTGAAGCTGAAATTTAGTATATCTCTTTCCACTTCATTTTCTCCTGATATATTGGCGAAAATCTGGCGAAAATTTTCAGAATGCACAAAATTGGGCTTTGTAACAGGAGAACATGCCGTCGAAAGAGATGGCACAAAGTCATGTCTCCGGAGAGCAAATCAAAGAGCGAGAAGGGGCGCAGGTGTTTCGAGACAGTGACTGTTTAACGAAGAGACGCAGAATTTTCGAACGCCTCTTGAAAGGCCTGCGCCTCTTATTTGCAACTTTAAGGCGATGCATTTGAAGCTGAAATTTAGTATACCTCTTTCGACTTCATGTTCTCCTGATATATTGGGCAAAATCTGGCGAAAATTTTCAGAATGCACAAAATTGGGCTTTGTAACAGGAGAACATGCCGTCGAAAGAGATGTCACAATGTAACGGCTCCGGAGAGCAAATCAAAGAGCGAGAAGTGGCGCAAATGTTTCGAGACAGTGACTGTTTAACGAAGACACGCAGAATTTTCGAACGCCTCTTGAAAGGCCTGCGCCTCTTATTTGCAACTTTAAGGCGATGCCTTTGAAGCTGAAATTTAGTATACCTCTTTCCACTTCATTTTCTCCTGATATATTGGCCAAAATCTGACGAAAATTTTCAGAATGCACAAAATTGGGCTTTGTAACAGGAGAACATGCCGTCGAAAGAGATGTCACAAAGTAACGTCTCCGGAGAGCAAATCAAAGAGCGAGAAGTGGCGCAGATTTTTCGAGACAGTGACTGTTTAACGAAGAGACGCAGAATTTTCGAACGCCTCTTGAAAGGCCTGCGCCTCTTATTTGCAACTTTAAGGCGATGCCTTTGAAGCTGAAATTTAGTATACCTCTTTCCACTTCATTTTCTCCTGATATATTGGCCAAAATCTGGCGAAAATTTTCAGAATGCACAAAATTGGGCTTTGTAACAGGAGAACATGCCGTCGAAAGAGATGTCACAATGTAACGGCTCCGGAGAGCAAATCAAAGAGCGAGAAGTGGCGCAGATGTTTCGTGACAGTGATTGTTTAACGAAGTGACGCAGAATTTTCGAACGCCTCTTGAAAGGCCTGCGCCTCTTATTTGCAACTTTAAGGCGATGCCTTTGAAGCTGAAATTTAGTATACCTCTTTCCACTTCATTTTCTCCTGATATATTGGCCAAAATCTGGCGAAAATTTCGAGAATACACAAAATTGTGCTTTGTAACAGGACAACATGCCATTGAAAGAGATGGAACAAAGTAACGTCTCTGGAGAGCAAATCAAAGAGCGAGAGGTGGCGCAGGTGTTTCGAGACAGTGACTGTTTAACGAAGAGACGCAGAATTTTCGAACGCCTCTTGAAAGGCCTGCGCCTCTTATTTGCAAATTTAAGGCGATGCCTTTGAACCTGAAATTTAATATACCTCTTTCCACTTCATTTTCTCCTGATATATTGGCCAAAATCTGGCGAAAATTTGGAGAATACACAAAACTGGGCTTTGTAACAGGAGAACATGCCGTCGAAAGAGATGGCACATAGTAACGTCTCCGGAGAGCAAATCAAAGAGCGAGAAGTGGCGCAGATGTTTCGAGACAGTGACTGTTTACCGAAGACACGCAGAATTTTCGAACGCCTCTTGAAAGGCCTGCGCCTCTTATTTGCAACTTTAAGGCGATGCCTTTGAAGCTGAAATTTAGTATACCTCTTTCCACTTCATTTTCTCCTGATATATTGGCCAAAATCTGACGAAAATTTTCAGAATGCACAAAATTGGGCTTTGTAACAGGAGAACATGCCGTCGAAAGAGATGTCACAAAGTAACGTCTCCGGAGAGCAAATCAAAGAGCGAGAAGTGGCGCAGATTTTTCGAGACAGTGACTGTTTAACGAAGAGACGCAGAATTTTCGAACGCCTCTTGAAAGGCCTGCGCCTCTTATTTGCAACTTTAAGGCGATGCCTTTGAAGCTGAAATTTAGTATACCTCTTTCCACTTCATTTTCTCCTGATATATTGGCCAAAATCTGGCGAAAATTTCGAGAATACACAAAATTGTGCTTTGTAACAGGACAACATGCCATTGAAAGAGATGGAACAAAGTAACGTCTCTGGAGAGCAAATCAAAGAGCGAGAGGTGGCGCAGGTGTTTCGAGACAGTGACTGTTTAACGAAGAGACGCAGAATTTTCGAACGCCTCTTGAAAGGCCTGCGCCTCTTATTTGCAACTTTAAGGCGATGCCTTTGAACCTGAAATTTAATATACCTCTTTCCACTTCATTTTCTCCTGATATATTGGCCAAAATCTGGCGAAAATTTGGAGAATACACAAAACTGGGCTTTGTAACAGGAGAACATGCCGTCGAAAGAGATGGCACATAGTAACGTCTCCGGAGAGCAAATCAAAGAGCGAGAAGTGGCGCAGATGTTTCGAGACAGTGACTGTTTACCGAAGACACGCAGAATTTTCGAACGCCTCTTGAAAGGCCTGCGCCTCTTATTTGCAACTTTAAGGCGATGCCTTTGAACCTGAAATTTAATATACCTCTTTCCACTTCATTTTCTCCTGATATATTGGCCAAAATCTGGCGAAAATTTGGAGAATACACAAAACTGGGCTTTGTAACAGGAGAACATGCCGTCGAAAGAGATGGCACATAGTAACGTCTCCGGAGAGCAAATCAAAGAGCGAGAAGTGGCGCAGATGTTTCGAGACAGTGACTGTTTACCGAAGACACGCAGAATTTTCGAACGCCTCTTGAAAGGCCTGCGCCTCTTATTTGCAACTTTAAGGCGATGCCTTTGAAGCTGAAATTTAGTATACCTCTTTCCACTTCATTTTCTCCTGATATATTGGCCAAAATCTGACGAAAATTTTCAGAATGCACAAAATTGGGCTTTGTAACAGGAGAACATGCCGTCGAAAGAGATGTCACAAAGTAACGTCTCCGGAGAGCAAATCAAAGAGCGAGAAGTGGCGCAGATTTTTCGAGACAGTGACTGTTTAACGAAGAGACGCAGAATTTTCGAACGCCTCTTGAAAGGCCTGCGCCTCTTATTTGCAACTTTAAGGCGATGCCTTTGAAGCTGAAATTTAGTATACCTCTTTCCACTTCATTTTCTCCTGATATATTGGCCAAAATCTGGCGAAAATTTCGAGAATACACAAAATTGTGCTTTGTAACAGGACAACATGCCATTGAAAGAGATGGAACAAAGTAACGTCTCTGGAGAGCAAATCAAAGAGCGAGAAGTGGCGCAGGTGTTTCGAGACAGTGACTGTTTAACGAAGAGACGCAGAATTTTCGAACGCCTCTTGAAAGGCCTGCGCCTCTTATTTGCAACTTTAAGGCGATGCCTTTGAAGCTGAAATTTAGTATACCTCTTTCCACTTCATTTTCTCCTGATATATTGGCCAAAATCTGGCGAAAATTTGGAGAATACACAAAACTGGGCTTTGTAACAGGAGAACATGCCGTCGAAAGAGATGGCACATAGTAACGTCTCCGGAGAGCAAATCAAAGAGCGAGAAGTGGCGCAGATGTTTCGAGACAGTGACTGTTTAACGAAGACACGCAGAATTTTCGAACGCCTCTTGAAAGGCCTGCGCCTCTTATTTGCAACTTTAAGGCGATGCCTTTGAAGCTGAAATTTGGTATACCTCTTTCCACTTCATTTTCTCCTGATATATTGGCCAAAATCTGTCGAAAATTTGGAGAACACACAAAACTGGGCTTTGTAACAGGAGAACATGCCGTCGAAAGAGATGGCACAAAGTAACGTCTCCGGAGAGCAAATCAAAGAGCGAGAAGGGGCGCAGGTGTTTCGAGACAGTGACTGTTTAACGAAGAGACGCAGAATTTTCGAACGCCTCTTGAAAGGCCTGCGCCTCTTATTTGCAACTTTAAGGCGATGCCTTTGAAGCTGAAATTTAGTATACCTCTTTCCACTTCATTTTCTCCTGATATATTGGCCAAAATCTGGCGAAAATTTGGAGAATACACAAAACTGGGCTTTGTAACAGGAGAACATGCCGTCGAAAGAGATGGCACATACTAACGTCTCCGGAGAGCAAATCAAAGAGCGAGAAGGGGCGCAGGTGTTTCGAGACAGTGACTGTTTAACGAAGAGACGCAGAATTTTCGAACGCCTCTTGAAAGGCCTGCGCCTCTTATTTGCAACTTTAAGGCGATGCCTTTGAAGCTGAAATTTAGTATACCTCTTTCCACTTCATTTTCTCCTGATATATTGGCCAAAATCTGGCGAAAATTTGGAGAACACACAAAACTGGGCTTTGTAACAGGAGAACATGCCGTCGAAAGAGATGGCACATAGTAACGTCTCCGGAGAGCAAATCAAAGAGCGAGAAGTGGCGCAGATGTTTCGAGACAGTGACTGTTTAACGAAGACACGCAGAATTTTCGAACGCCTCTTGAAAGGCCTGCGCCTCTTATTTGCAACTTTAAGGCGATGCCTTTGAAGCTGAAATATAGTATACCTCTTTCCACTTCATTTTCTCCTGATATATTGGCCAAAATCTGGCGAAAATTTTCAGAATACACAAAATTGGGCTTTGTAACAGGAGAACATGCCGTCGAAAGAGATGTCACAAAGTAACGTCTCCGGAGAGCAAATCAAAGAGAGAGAAGTGGCGCAGATTTTTCGAGACAGTGACTGTTTAACGAAGAGACGCAGAATTTTCGAACGCCTCTTGAAAGGCCTGCGCCTCTTATTTGCAACTTTAAGGCGATGCCTTTGAAGCTGAAATTTAGTATACCTCTTTCCACTTCATTTTCTCCTGATATATTGGCCAAAATCTGGCGAAAATTTTCAGAATGCACAAAATTGGGCTTTGTAACAGGAGAACATGCCGTCGAAAGAGATGTCACAAAGTAACGGCTCCGGAGAGCAAATCAAAGAGCGAGAAGTGGCGCAAATGTTTCGAGACAGTGACTGTTTAACGAAGACACGCAGAATTTTCGAACGCCTCTTGAAAGGCCTGCGCCTCTTATTTGCAACTTTAAGGCGATGCCTTTGAAGCTGAAATTTAGTATACCTCTTTCCACTTCATTTTCTCCGGATATATTGGCCAAAATCTGGCGAAAATTTCGAGAATACACAAAATTGTGCTTTGTAACAGGACAACATGCCATTGAAAGAGATGGAACAAAGTAACGTCTCTGGAGAGCAAATCAAAGAGCGAGAAGTGGCGCAGGTGTTTCGAGACAGTGACTGTTTAACGAAGAGACGCAGAATTTTCGAACGCCTCTTGAAAGGCCTGCGCCTCTTATTTGCAACTTTAAGGCGATGCCTTTGAAGCTGAAATTTAGTATACCTCTTTCCACTTCATTTTCTCCTGATATATTGGCCAAAATCTGGCGAAAATTTCGAGAATACACAAAATTGTGCTTTGTAACAGGACAACATGCCATTGAAAGAGATGGAACAAAGTAACGTCTCTGGAGAGCAAATCAAAGAGCGAGAGGTGGCGCAGGTGTTTCGAGACAGTGACTGTTTAACGAAGAGACGCAGAATTTTCGAACGCCTCTTGAAAGGCCTGCGCCTCTTATTTGCAACTTTAAGGCGATGCCTTTGAAGCTGAAATTTAGTATACCTCTTTCCACTTCATTTTCTCCTGATATATTGGCCAAAATCTGGCGAAAATTTGGAGAATACACAAAACTGGGCTTTGTAACAGGAGAACATGCCGTCGAAAGAGATGGCACATAGTAACGTCTCCGGAGAGCAAATCAAAGAGCGAGAAGTGGCGCAGATGTTTCGAGACAGTGACTGTTTAACGAAGACACGCAGAATTTTCGAACGCCTCTTGAAAGGCCTGCGCCTCTTATTTGCAACTTTAAGGCGATGCCTTTGAAGCTGAAATTTAGTATACCTCTTTCCACTTCATTTTCTCCTGATATATTGGCCAAAATCTGTCGAAAATTTGGAGAACACACAAAACTGGGCTTTGTAACAGGAGAACATGCCGTCGAAAGAGATGGCACAAAGTAACGTCTCCGGAGAGCAAATCAAAGAGCGAGAAGGGGCGCAGGTGTTTCGAGACAGTGACTGTTTAACGAAGAGACGCAGAATTTTCGAACGCCTCTTGAAAGGCCTGCGCCTCTTATTTGCAAATTTAAGGCGATGCCTTTGAAGCTGAAATTTAGTTTACCTCTTTCCACTTCATTTTCTCCTGATATATTGGCCAAAATCTGGCGAAAATTTTCAGAATCCACAGAATTGGGCTTTGTAACAGGAGAACATGCCGTCCAAAGGGATGGCACAAAGTAACGTCTCCGGAGAGCAAATCAAAGACCGCGATGTGGCGCAAATGTTTCGAGACAGTGACTGATTAACGAAGAGACGCAGAATTTTCGAACGCCTCTTGAAAGGCCTGCGCCTCTTATTTGCAACTTTAAGGCGATGCCTTTGAAGCTGAAATTTAGTATACCTCTTTCCACTTCATTTTCTCCTGATTTATTGGCCAAAATCTGGCCAACATTTCGAGAATACACAAAATTGGGCTTTGTAACAGGAGAACATGCCGTCGAAAGAGATGGAACAAAGTAATGTCTCCGGAGAGCAAATCAAAGAGCGAGAAGTGGCGCAGGTGTTTCGAGACAGTGACTGTTTCACGAAGAGACGCAGAATTTTCGAAAGCCTCTTGAAAGGCCTGCGCCTCTTAATTGCAACTTTAAGGCGATGCCTTTGAAGCTGAAATTTAGTATACCTCTTTCCACTTCATGTTCTCCTGATATATTGGCCAAAATCTAGCGAAAATTTTCAGAATGCACAACATTGGGCTTTGTAACAGGAGAACATGCCGTCGAAAGAGATGGCACAAAGTAACGTCTCCGGAGAGCAAATCAAAGAGCGCGATGTGGCGCAGATGTTTCGAGACAGTGACTGATTAACGAAGATACGCAGAATTTTCGAACGCCTCTTGAAAGGCCTGCGCCTCTTATTTGCAACTTTAAGGCGATGCCTTTGAAGCTGAAATTTAGTATACCTCTTTCCACTTCATTTTCTCCTGATATATTGGCCAAAATCTGGCGAAAATTTTCAGAATACACAAAATTGGGCTTTGTAACAGGAGAACATGCCGTCGAAAGAGATGTCACAAAGTAACGTCTCCGGAGAGCAAATCAAAGAGAGAGAAGTGGCGCAGATTTTTCGAGACAGTGACTGTTTAACGAAGAGACGCAGAATTTTCGAACGCCTCTTGAAAGGCCTGCGCCTCTTATTTGCAACTTTAAGGCGATGCCTTTGAAGCTGAAATTTAGTATACCTCTTTCCACTTCATTTTCTCCTGATATATTGGCCAAAATCTGGCGAAAATTTTCAGAATGCACAAAATTGGGCTTTGTAACAGGAGAACATGCCGTCGAAAGAGATGTCACAAAGTAACGGCTCCGGAGAGCAAATCAAAGAGCGAGAAGTGGCGCAAATGTTTCGAGACAGTGACTGTTTAACGAAGACACGCAGAATTTTCGAACGCCTCTTGAAAGGCCTGCGCCTCTTATTTGCAACTTTAAGGCGATGCCTTTGAAGCTGAAATTTAGTATACCTCTTTCCACTTCATTTTCTCCGGATATATTGGCCAAAATCTGGCGAAAATTTCGAGAATACACAAAATTGTGCTTTGTAACAGGACAACATGCCATTGAAAGAGATGGAACAAAGTAACGTCTCTGGAGAGCAAATCAAAGAGCGAGAAGTGGCGCAGGTGTTTCGAGACAGTGACTGTTTAACGAAGAGACGCAGAATTTTCGAACGCCTCTTGAAAGGCCTGCGCCTCTTATTTGCAACTTTAAGGCGATGCCTTTGAAGCTGAAATTTAGTATACCTCTTTCCACTTCATTTTCTCCTGATATATTGGCCAAAATCTGGCGAAAATTTCGAGAATACACAAAATTGTGCTTTGTAACAGGACAACATGCCATTGAAAGAGATGGAACAAAGTAACGTCTCTGGAGAGCAAATCAAAGAGCGAGAGGTGGCGCAGGTGTTTCGAGACAGTGACTGTTTAACGAAGAGACGCAGAATTTTCGAACGCCTCTTGAAAGGCCTGCGCCTCTTATTTGCAACTTTAAGGCGATGCCTTTGAAGCTGAAATTTAGTATACCTCTTTCCACTTCATTTTCTCCTGATATATTGGCCAAAATCTGGCGAAAATTTGGAGAATACACAAAACTGGGCTTTGTAACAGGAGAACATGCCGTCGAAAGAGATGGCACATAGTAACGTCTCCGGAGAGCAAATCAAAGAGCGAGAAGTGGCGCAGATGTTTCGAGACAGTGACTGTTTAACGAAGACACGCAGAATTTTCGAACGCCTCTTGAAAGGCCTGCGCCTCTTATTTGCAACTTTAAGGCGATGCCTTTGAAGCTGAAATTTAGTATACCTCTTTCCACTTCATTTTCTCCTGATATATTGGCCAAAATCTGTCGAAAATTTGGAGAACACACAAAACTGGGCTTTGTAACAGGAGAACATGCCGTCGAAAGAGATGGCACAAAGTAACGTCTCCGGAGAGCAAATCAAAGAGCGAGAAGGGGCGCAGGTGTTTCGAGACAGTGACTGTTTAACGAAGAGACGCAGAATTTTCGAACGCCTCTTGAAAGGCCTGCGCCTCTTATTTGCAAATTTAAGGCGATGCCTTTGAAGCTGAAATTTAGTTTACCTCTTTCCACTTCATTTTCTCCTGATATATTGGCCAAAATCTGGCGAAAATTTTCAGAATCCACAGAATTGGGCTTTGTAACAGGAGAACATGCCGTCCAAAGGGATGGCACAAAGTAACGTCTCCGGAGAGCAAATCAAAGACCGCGATGTGGCGCAAATGTTTCGAGACAGTGACTGATTAACGAAGAGACGCAGAATTTTCGAACGCCTCTTGAAAGGCCTGCGCCTCTTATTTGCAACTTTAAGGCGATGCCTTTGAAGCTGAAATTTAGTATACCTCTTTCCACTTCATTTTCTCCTGATTTATTGGCCAAAATCTGGCCAACATTTCGAGAATACACAAAATTGGGCTTTGTAACAGGAGAACATGCCGTCGAAAGAGATGGAACAAAGTAATGTCTCCGGAGAGCAAATCAAAGAGCGAGAAGTGGCGCAGGTGTTTCGAGACAGTGACTGTTTCACGAAGAGACGCAGAATTTTCGAAAGCCTCTTGAAAGGCCTGCGCCTCTTAATTGCAACTTTAAGGCGATGCCTTTGAAGCTGAAATTTAGTATACCTCTTTCCACTTCATGTTCTCCTGATATATTGGCCAAAATCTAGCGAAAATTTTTCAGAATGCACAACATTGGACTTTGTAACAGGAGAACATGCCGTCGAAAGAGATGGCACAAAGTAACGTCTCCGGAGAGCAAATCAAAGAGCGCGATGTGGCGCAGATGTTTCGAGACAGTGACTGATTAACGAAGATACGCAGAATTTTCGAACGCCTCTTGAAAGGCCTGCGCCTCTTATTTGCAACTTTAAGGCGATGCCTTTGAAGCTGAAATTTAGTATACCTCTTTCCACTTCATTTTCTCCTGATTTATTGGCCAAAATCTGGCGAAAATTTTCAGAATGCACAAAATTGGGCTTTGTAACAGGAGAACATGCCGTCGAAAAGAGATGGCACAAAGTAACGTCTCCGGAGAGCAAATCAAAGAGCGAGAAGTGGCGCAGATGTTTCGAGACAGTGATTGATTAAACGAAGAGACGCAGAATTTTCGAACGCCTCTTGAAAGGCCTGCGCCTCTTATTTGCAACTTTAAGGCGATGCCTTTGAAGCTGAAATTTAGTATACCTCTTTCCACTTCATTTTCTCCTGATTTATTGGCCAAAATCTGGCGAAAATTTCGAGAATACACAAAATTGGGCTTTGTAACAGGAGAACATGCCGTCGAAAGAGGTGGCACAAAGTAACGTCTCCGGACAGCAAACGAAAGAGCGAGAAGTGGTGCAGGTGTTTTCGAGACAGTGACTGTTTCACGACGAGACGCAGAATTTTCGAAAGCCTCTTGAAAGGCCTGCGCCTTTTAATTGCAACTTTAAGGCGATGCCTTTGAAGCTGAAATTTAGTATACCTCTTTCCACTTCATGTTCTCCTGATATATTGGCCAAAAATCTGGCGAAAATTTTCAGAATGCACAAAATTGGGCTTTGTAACAGGAGAACATGCCGTCGAAAGAGATGTCACAAAGTAACGTCTCCGGAGAGCAAATCAAAGAGCGAGAAGTCGCGCAGATGTTTCGAGACAGTGACTGTTTAACGAAGAGACGCAGAATTTTCGAACGCCTCTTGAAAGGCCTGCGCCTCTTATTTGCAACTTTAAGGCGATGCCTTTGAAGCTGAAATTTAGTATACCTCTTTCCACTTCATTTTCTCCTGATATATTGGCCAAAATCTGGCGAAAATTTGGAGAATACACAAAACTGGGCTTTGTAACAGGAGAACATGCCGTCGAAAGAGATGGCACATAGTAACGTCTCCGGAGAGCAAATCAAAGAGCGAGAAGTGGCGCAGATGTTTCGAGACAGTGACTGTTTAACGAAGACACGCAGAATTTTCGAACGCCTCTTGAAAGGCCTGCGCCTCTTATTTGCAACTTTAAGGCGATGCCTTTGAACCTGAAATTTAGTATACCTCTTTCCACTTCATTTTCTCCTGATATATTGGCCAAAAATCTGTCGAAAATTTGGAGAACACACAAAACTGGGCTTTGTAACAGGAGAACATGCCGTCGAAAGAGATGGCACAAAGTAACGTCTCCGGAGAGCAAATCAAAGAGCGAGAAGGGGCGCAGGTGTTTCGAAACTGTGACTGTTTAACGAAGAGACGCAGAATTTTCGAACGCCTCTTGAAAGGCCTGCGCCTCTTATTTGCAACTTTAAGGCGATGCCTTTGAAGCTGAAATTTAGTATACCTCTTTCCACTTCATTTTCTCCTGATATATTGGCCAAAATCTGGCGAAAATTTCGAGAATACACAAAATTGTGCTTTGTAACAGGACAACATGCCATTGAAAGAGATGGAACAAAGTAACGTCTCTGGAGAGCAAATCAAAGAGCGAGAGGTGGCGCAGGTGTTTCGAGACAGTGACTGTTTAACGAAGAGACGCAGAATTTTCGAACGCCTCTTGAAAGGCCTGCGCCTCTTATTTGCAACTTTAAGGCGATGCCTTTGAAGCTGAAATTTAGTATACCTCTTTCCACTTCATTTTCTCCTGATATATTGGCCAAAATCTGGCGAAAATTTGGAGAATACACAAAACTGGGCTTTGTAACAGGAGAACATGCCGTCGAAAGAGATGGCACATAGTAACGTCTCCGGAGAGCAAATCAAAGAGCGAGAAGTGGCGCAGATGTTTCGAGACAGTGACTGTTTAACGAAGACACGCAGAATTTTCGAACGCCTCTTGAAAGGCCTGCGCCTCTTATTTGCAACTTTAAGGCGATGCCTTTGAAGCTGAAATTTAGTATACCTCTTTCCACTTCATTTTCTCCTGATATATTGGCCAAAATCTGTCGAAAATTTGGAGAACACACAAAACTGGGCTTTGTAACAGGAGAACATGCCGTCGAAAGAGATGGCACAAAGTAACGTCTCCGGAGAGCAAATCAAAGAGCGAGAAGGGGCGCAGGTGTTTCGAGACAGTGACTGTTTAACGAAGAGACGCAGAATTTTCGAACGCCTCTTGAAAGGCCTGCGCCTCTTATTTGCAACTTTAAGGCGATGCCTTTGAAGCTGAAATTTAGTATACCTCTTTCCACTTCATTTTCTCCTGATATATTGGCCAAAATCTGGCGAAAATTTCGAGAATACACAAAATTGTGCTTTGTAACAGGACAACATGCCATTGAAAGAGATGGAACAAAGTAACGTCTCTGGAGAGCAAATCAAAGAGCGAGAGGTGGCGCAGGTGTTTCGAGACAGTGACTGTTTAACGAAGAGACGCAGAATTTTCGAACGCCTCTTGAAAGGCCTGCGCCTCTTATTTGCAACTTTAAGGCGATGCCTTTGAAGCTGAAATTTAGTATACCTCTTTCCACTTCATTTTCTCCTGATATATTGGCCAAAATCTGGCGAAAATTTGGAGAATACACAAAACTGGGCTTTGTAACAGGAGAACATGCCGTCGAAAGAGATGGCACATAGTAACGTCTCCGGAGAGCAAATCAAAGAGCGAGAAGTGGCGCAGATGTTTCGAGACAGTGACTGTTTAACGAAGACACGCAGAATTTTCGAACGCCTCTTGAAAGGCCTGCGCCTCTTATTTGCAACTTTAAGGCGATGCCTTTGAAGCTGAAATTTAGTATACCTCTTTCCACTTCATTTTCTCCTGATATATTGGCCAAAATCTGTCGAAAATTTGGAGAACACACAAAACTGGGCTTTGTAACAGGAGAACATGCCGTCGAAAGAGATGGCACAAAGTAACGTCTCCGGAGAGCAAATCAAAGAGCGAGAAGGGGCGCAGGTGTTTCGAGACAGTGACTGTTTAACGAAGAGACGCAGAATTTTCGA
>NW_027487789.1:0-13003 GCF_050908995.1 Andrena cerasifolii | reverse complement strand
TGACCGACTGATCGACTGACCGACCGACTGACTGACCGACTGACCGACTGACCGACCGACCGACCGACAGACTGACGGACTGACTGACCGACTGACCGACTGACAGACCGACTGACTGACTGACAGACCGACCGACCGACCGACCCCCCGACCATCCGACCGACCGACCGACCGACCGACCGACCGACCGACCGACCGACCGACCGACCGACCGACCGACCGACCGACCAACCGACTGACCGACCGACCGACCGACCGACCGACCGACCGACCGACCAACCGACCGACCGACCGACCGACCGACTGACCGACCGACCGACCGACTGACCGACTGACCGACCGACTGACGGACCGACTGACCGACTGACAGACCGACTGACTGACTGACAGACCGACCGACCGACCGACCCCCCGACCATCCGACCGACCGACCGACCGACCGACCGACCGACCGACCGACCGACCGACCGACCGACCGACCGACCGACCGACCGACCGACCGACCGTCTGACCGACCGACTGACCGACTGACCGACGGACTGACCGATCGACCGACCGACTGACCGACCGACTGACGGACTGACTGACCGATCGACCGACCGACCGACTGACCGACCGACCGACTGACCGACTGACCGACCGACTGACGGACTGACCGACCAACCGACCGACCGACCGACCGACCGACTGACCGACCGACCGACCGACTGACCGACTGACCGACCGACTGACGGACTGACTGACCGATCGACCGACCGACTGACCGACCGAACGACGGAGTGACTGACCGACTGACCGACTGATCGACTGACCGACCGAACGACGGACTGACTGACCGACTGACCGACTGACAGACCGACCGACCGACCGACCGACCGACCGACCAACCGACCGACCGACCGACCGACCGACCGACTGACCGACCGACCGACTGACCGACTGACCGACCGACTGACGGACTGACCGACCAACCGACCGACCGACCGACCGACCGACTGACCGACCGACCGACCGACTGACCGACTGACCGACCGACTGACGGACTGACTGACCGATCGACCGACCGACTGACCGACCGAACGACGGAGTGACTGACCGACTGACCGACTGATCGACTGACCGACCGACTGACTGACCGACTGACCGACTGACCGACCGACCGACCGACAGACTGACGGACTGACTGACCGACTGACCGACTGACAGACCGACTGACTGACTGACAGACCGACCGACCGACCGACCCCCCGACCATCCGACCGACCGACCGACCGACCGACCGACCGACCGACCGACCGACCGACCGACCGACCGACCGACCGACCGACCAACCGACTGACCGACCGACCGACCGACCGACCGACCGACCGACCGACCGACCGACTGACCGACCGACCGACCGACTGACCGACTGACCGACCGACTGACGGACTGACTGACCGATCGACCGACCGACTGACCGACCGACCGACCGCCTGACCGACCGACTGACCGACTGACCGACCGACTGACCGACCGACCGACCGACCGACCGACCATTCGACCGACCGACTGACCGACTGACCGACCGACTGACGGACTGACTGACCGATCGACCGACCGACTGACCGACCGACTGACGGACTGACTGACCGACTGACCGACTGACAGACCGACCGACTGACTGACTGACAGACCGACCGACCGACCGACCGACAGACCGACCGACCGACCGACCGACCGACCGACCGACCGACTGACCGACGGACTGACCGACCGACTGACCGACCGACCGACCGACCGACCGACCGACCGACCGACCGACCGACCGACCGACCGACCGATCGACCGACCGACCGACCGACCGGCCGACTGACCGACCGACCGACCGACTGACCGACTGACCGACCGACTGACGGACCGACCGACCGACCGACCGACCGACCGACCGACCGACCGACCGACCGACCGACCGACCGACCGACCGACCGACGGACTGACTGATCGACTGACCGACTGACCGACTGACCGACCTACCGACCGACCGACTGACCGACTGACCGACCGAACGACCGAACGACCGACCGAACGACCGACCGACCGACCGACCGACCGACCGACCGACCGACGGACTGACTGACCGACTGACCGACTGACCGACCAACTGACCGACTGACCGACCGACCGACCGACCGACTGACCGACTGACCGACCGACCGACCGACGGACTGACTGACCTACGGACTGACCGACCGACCGACCGACCGACCGACCAACCGACCGACCGACCGACCGACCGACTGACCGACCGACCGACCGACTGACCGACTGACCGACCGACTGACGGACTGACTGACCGATCGACCGACCGACTGACGGACTGACTGACCGACTGACCGACTGACAGACCGACTGACTGACTGACAGACCGACCGACCGACCGACCGACCGACCATCCGACCGACCGACCGACCGACCGACCGACCGACCGACCGACCGACCGACCGACCGACCAACCGACCGACCGACCGACCGACCGACCGACCGATCGACAGACCGACCGACCGACCGACCGACCGACCGACCGACCGACCAACCGACTGACCGACCGACCGACCGACCGACCGACCGACCGACCGACTGACGGACTGACTGACCGACTGACCGACTGACAGACCGACTGACCGACCGACCGACCGACTGACCGACTGACCGACCGACTGACGGACTGACTGACCGATCGACCGACCGACTGACCGACCGAACGACGGAGTGACTGACCGACTGACCGACTGATCGACTGACCGACCGAACGACGGACTGACTGACCGACTGACCGACTGACAGACCGACCGACCGACCGACCGACCGACCGACCAACCGACCGACCGACCGACCGACCGACCGACTGACCGACCGACCGACTGACCGACTGACCGACCGACTGACGGACTGACCGACCAACCGACCGACCGACCGACCGACCGACTGACCGACCGACCGACCGACTGACCGACTGACCGACCGACTGACGGACTGACTGACCGATCGACCGACCGACTGACCGACCGAACGACGGAGTGACTGACCGACTGACCGACTGATCGACTGACCGACCGACTGACTGACCGACTGACCGACTGACCGACCGACCGACCGACAGACTGACGGACTGACTGACCGACTGACCGACTGACAGACCGACTGACTGACTGACAGACCGACCGACCGACCGACCCCCCGACCATCCGACCGACCGACCGACCGACCGACCGACCGACCGACCGACCGACCGACCGACCGACCGACCGACCGACCGACCGACCAACCGACTGACCGACCGACCGACCGACCGACCGACCGACCGACCGACCGACCGACTGACCGTCCGACCGACCGACTGACCGACTGACCGACCGACTGACGGACTGACTGACCGATCGACCGACCGACTGACCGACCGACCGACCGCCTGACCGACCGACTGACCGACTGACCGACCGACTGACCGACCGACCGACCGACCGACCGACCATTCGACCGACCGACTGACCGACTGACCGACCGACTGACGGACTGACTGACCGATCGACCGACCGACTGACCGACCGACTGACGGACTGACTGACCGACTGACCGACTGACAGACCGACCGACTGACTGACTGACAGACCGACCGACCGACCGACCGACAGACCGACCGACCGACCGACCGACCGACCGACCGACCGACTGACCGACGGACTGACCGACCGACTGACCGACCGACCGACCGACCGACCGACCGACCGACCGACCGACCGACCGACCGACCGACCGATCGACCGACCGACCGACCGACCGGCCGACTGACCGACCGACCGACCGACTGACTGACGGACCGACCGACCGACCGACCGACCGACCGACCGACCGACCGACCGACCGACCGACCGACCGACCGACCGACCGACCGACGGACTGACTGATCGACTGACCGACTGACCGACTGACCGACCTACCGACCGACCGACTGACCGACTGACCGACCGAACGACCGAACGACCGACCGAACGACCGACCGACCGACCGACCGACCGACCGACCGACCGACGGACTGACTGACCGACTGACCGACTGACCGACCAACTGACCGACTGACCGACCGACCGACCGACCGACTGACCGACTGACCGACCGACCGACCGACGGACTGACTGACCTACGGACTGACTGACCGACTGACCAACCGACCGACCGACCGACCGACCGACCGACCGACCGACCGACCGACCGACCGACCGACGACCGACCGACCGACCGACCGACCGACCGACCGACCGACCGACCGACCGACCGACCGACCGACCGACCGACCGACCGACCGACCGACGACCGACCGACCGACCAACCGACCGACCGACCGACCGACCGACTGACCGACCGACCGACCGACTGACCGACTGACCGACCGACTGACGGACTGACTGACCGATCGACCGACCGACTGACGGACTGACTGACCGACTGACCGACTGACAGACCGACTGACTGACTGACAGACCGACCGACCGACCGACCGACCGACCATCCGACCGACCGACCGACCGACCGACCGACCGACCGACCGACCGACCGACCGACCGACCGACCGACCGACCGACCAACCGACCGACCGACCGACCGACCGACCGACCGATCGACAGACCGACCGACCGACCGACCGACCGACCGACCGACCGACCAACCGACTGACCGACCGACCGACCGACCGACCGACCGACCGACGACTGACGGACTGACTGACCGACTGACCGACTGACAGACCGACTGACCGACTGACAGACCGACCGACCGACCGACCGACCGACCGACCGACCGACCGACCGACCGACCGACCGACCGACCGACCGACCGACCGACCAACCGACCGACCGACCGACCGACCGACTGACCGACCGACCGACCGACTGACCGACTGACCGACCGACTGACGGACTGACTGACCGATCGACCGACCGACTGACGGACTGACTGACCGACTGACCGACTGACAGACCGACTGACTGACTGACAGACCGACCGACCGACCGACCGACCATCCGACCGACCGACCGACCGACCGACCGACCGACCGACCGACCGACCGACCGACCGACCAACCGACCGACCGACTGACCGACCGACCGACCGACTGACCGACTGACCGACCGACTGACGGACCGACTGACCGACTGACCGACCGACTGACCGACCGACTGACGGACTGACTGACCGACTGACCGAATGACAGACCGACCGACTGACTGACTGACAGACCGACCGACCGACCGACCGACAGACCGACCGACCGACCGACCACCGACCGACCGACCGACTGACCGACGGACTGACCGACCGACTGACCGACCGACCGACCGACCGACCGACCGACCGACCGACCGACCGACCGACCGACCGACCGACCGACCGACCGACCGACCGACCGATCGACAGACCGACCGACCGACCGACCGACCGACCGACCGACCGACCAACCGACTGACCGAC
This sequence comes from Andrena cerasifolii, assembly GCF_050908995.1. NCBI lineage: Eukaryota > Metazoa > Arthropoda > Insecta > Hymenoptera > Andrenidae > Andrena > Andrena cerasifolii. Next base: position 7,495 of record NW_027487789.1, on the reverse strand, counting down.
CGACCGACCGACCGACCGACCGACCGACCGACTGACGGACTGACTGACCGACTGACCGACTGACAGACCGACTGACCGACTGACAGACCGACCGACCGACCGACCGACCGACCGACCGACCGACCGACCGACCGACCGACCGACCGACCGACCGACCGACCGACCGACCAACCGACCGACCGACCGACCGACCGACTGACCGACCGACCGACCGACTGACCGACTGACCGACCGACTGACGGACTGACTGACCGATCGACCGACCGACTGACGGACTGACTGACCGACTGACCGACTGACAGACCGACTGACTGACTGACAGACCGACCGACCGACCGACCGACCGACCATCCGACCGACCGACCGACCGACCGACCGACCGACCGACCGACCGACCGACCGACCGACCAACCGACCGACCGACCGACCGACCGACCGACCGATCGACAGACCGACCGACCGACCGACCGACCGACCGACCGACCGACCAACCGACTGACCGACCGACCGACCGACCGACCGACCGACCGACCGACTGACGGACTGACTGACCGACTGACCGACTGACAGACCGACTGACCGACTGACAGACCGACCGACCGACCGACCGACCGACCGACCGACCGACCGACCGACCGACCGACCGACCGACCGACCGACCGACCGACCGACCAACCGACCGACCGACCGACCGACCGACTGACCGACCGACCGACCGACTGACCGACTGACCGACCGACTGACGGACTGACTGACCGATCGACCGACCGACTGACGGACTGACTGACCGACTGACCGACTGACAGACCGACTGACTGACTGACAGACCGACCGACCGACCGACCGACCATCCGACCGACCGACCGACCGACCGACCGACCGACCGACCGACCGACCGACCGACCGACCGACCGACCGACCGACCAACCGACCGACCGACTGACCGACCGACCGCCCGACTGACCGACTGACCGACCGACTGACGGACCGACTGACCGACTGACCGACCGACTGACCGACCGACTGACGGACTGACTGACCGACTGACCGAATGACAGACCGACCGACTGACTGACTGACAGACCGACCGACCGACCGACCGACAGACCGACCGACCGACCGACCGACCGACCGACCGACTGACCGACGGACTGACCGACCGACTGACCGACCGACCGACCGACCGACCGACCGACCGACCGACCGACCGACCGACCGACCGACCGACCGACCGATCGACCGACCGACCGACCGACCGACTGACCGACCGACCGACCGACTGACCGACTGACCGACCGACTGACGGACCGACCGACCGACCGACCGACCGACCGACCGACCGACCGACCGACCGACCGATCGACCGACCGACCGACCGACCGACCGACCGACCGACCGACCGACCAACCGACTGACCGACCGACCGACCGACCGTCCGACCGACCGACCGACTGACGGACTGACTGACCGACTGACCGACTGACAGACCGACTGACCGACTGACAGACCGACCGACCGACCGACCGACCGACCGACCGACCGACCGACCGACCAACCGACCGACCGACCGACCGACCGACTGACCGACCGACCGACCGACTGACCGACTGACCGACCGACTGACGGACAGACCGACCAACCGACCGACCGACCGACCGACCGACCGACTGACCGACCGACCGACCGACTGACCGACTGACCGACCGACTGACGGACTGACTGACCGATCGACCGACCGACTGACCGACCGACCGACCGACCGACCGACCGACCGACCGACCGACCGACCGACCGACCGACCGACCGACCGACCGACCGACCGACCGACCGACCGACCGACCAACCGACCGACCGACTGACCGACCGACCGACCGACTGACCGACTGACCGACCGACTGACGGACTGACTGACCGATCGACCGACCGACTGACCGACCGACTGACGGACTGACTGACCGACTGACCGACTGACAGACCGACCGACTGACTGACTGACAGACCGACCGACCGACCGACCGACAGACCGACCGACCGACCGACCGACCGACCGACCGACCGACCGACTGACCGACGGACTGACCGACCGACTGACCGACCGACCGACCGACCGACCGACCGACCGACCGACCGACCGACCGACCGACCGATCGACCGACCGACCGACCGACCGGCCGACTGACCGACCGACCGACCGACTGACCGACTGACCGACCGACTGACGGACCGACCGACCGACCGACCGACCGACCGACCGACCGACCGACCGACCGTCTGACCGACCGACTGACCGACTGACCGACGGACTGACCGATCGACCGACCGACCGACCGACCGACCGACCGACCGACCAACCGACTGACCGACCGACCGACCGACCGACCGACCGACCGACTGACGGACCGACTGACCGACCGACTGACCGACTGACCGACCGACTGACGGACTGACTGACCGATCGACCGACCGACTGACGGACTGACTGACCGACTGACCGACTGACAGACCGACTGACTGACTGACAGACCGACCGACCGACCGACCGACCGACCGACCATCCGACCGACCGACCGACCGACCGACCGACCGACCGACCGACCGACCGACCGACCGACCGACCGATCGACCGACCGACCGACCGACTGACCGACTGACCGACCGACCGACCGACTGACCGACTGACCGACCGACTGACGGACCGACCGACCGACCGACCGACCAACCGACCGACCGACCGACCGACCGACCGACCGACCGACCGACCGACCAACCGAACGACCGACCGACCGACCGACCGACCGACCATCCGACCGACCGACCGACCGACCGACCGACCGACCGACCGACCGACCGACCGTCTGACCGACCGACTGACCGACTGACCGACGGACTGACCGACCGACTGACCGACCGACCGACCGACCGACCGACCGACCATCCGACCGACCGACCGACCGACCGACCGACCGACCGACCGACCGACCGATCGACAGACCGACCGACCGACCGACCGACCGACCGACCGACCGACCAACCGACTGACCGACCGACCGACCGACCGACCGACCGACCGACTGACGGACTGACTGACCGACTGACCGACTGACAGACCGACTGACCGACTGACAGACCGACCGACCGACCGACCGACCGACCGACCGACCGACCGACCGACCGACCGACCGACCGACCGACCGACCGACCGACCAACCGACCGACCGACCGACCGACCGACTGACCGACCGACCGACCGACTGACGGACTGACTGACCGATCGACCGACCGACTGACGGACTGACTGACCGACTGACCGACTGACAGACCGACTGACTGACTGACAGACCGACCGACCGACCGACCGACCGACCATCCGACCGACCGACCGACCGACCGACCGACCGACCGACCGACCGACCGACCGACCGACCGACCGACCGACCGACCGACCAACCGACCGACCGACTGACCGACCGACCGACCGACTGACCGACTGACCGACCGACTGACGGACTGACTGACCGATCGACCGACCGACTGACCGACCGACTGACGGACTGACTGACCGACTGACCGACTGACAGACCGACCGACTGACTGACTGACAGACCGACCGACCGACCGACCGACAGACCGACCGACCGACCGACCGACCGACCGACCGACTGACCGACGGACTGACCGACCGACTGACCGACCGACCGACCGACCGACCGACCGACCGACCGACCGACCGACCAACCGACCGACCGACTGACCGACCGACCGACCGACTGACCGACTGACCGACCGACTGACGGACTGACTGACCGATCGACCGACCGACTGACCGACCGACTGACGGACTGACTGACCGACTGACCGACTGACAGACCGACCGACTGACTGACTGACAGACCGACCGACCGACCGACCGACAGACCGACCGACCGACCGACCGACCGACCGACCGACCGACTGACCGACGGACTGACCGACCGACTGACCGACCGACCGACCGACCGACCGACCGACCGACCGACCGACCGACCGACCGACCGACCGACCGATCGACCGACCGACCGACCGACCGACCGACTGACCGACTGACCGACCGACTGACGGACCGACCGACCGACCGACCGACCGACCGACCGACCGACCGACCGACCGTCTGACCGACCGACTGACCGACTGACCGACGGACTGACCGATCGACCGACCGACCGACCGACCGACCGACCGACCGACCGACCAACCGACTGACCGACCGACCGACCGACCGACCGACCGACCGACTGACGGACCGACTGACCGACCGACTGACCGACTGACCGACCGACTGACGGACTGACTGACCGATCGACCGACCGACTGACGGACTGACTGACCGACTGACCGACTGACAGACCGACTGACTGACTGACAGACCGACCGACCGACCGACCGACCGACCGACCATCCGACCGACCGACCGACCGACCGACCGACCGACCGACCGACCGACCGACCGACCGACCGACCGATCGACCGACCGACCGACCGACTGACCGACTGACCGACCGACCGACCGACTGACCGACTGACCGACCGACTGACGGACCGACCGACCGACCGACCGACCAACCGACCGACCGACCGACCGACCGACCGACCGACCGACCGACCGACCAACCGAACGACCGACCGACCGACCGACCGACCGACCATCCGACCGACCGACCGACCGACCGACCGACCGACCGACCGACCGACCGACCGTCTGACCGACCGACTGACCGACTGACCGACGGACTGACCGACCGACTGACCGACCGACCGACCGACCGACCGACCGACCATCCGACCGACCGACCGACCGACCGACCGACCGACCGACCGACCGACCGATCGACAGACCGACCGACCGACCGACCGACCGACCGACCGACCGACCAACCGACTGACCGACCGACCGACCGACCGACCGACCGACCGACCGACTGACGGACTGACTGACCGACTGACCGACTGACAGACCGACTGACCGACTGACAGACCGACCGACCGACCGACCGACCGACCGACCGACCGACCGACCGACCGACCGACCGACCGACCGACCGACCGACCGACCAACCGACCGACCGACCGACCGACCGACTGACCGACCGACCGACCGACTGACCGACTGACCGACCGACTGACGGACTGACTGACCGATCGACCGACCGACTGACGGACTGACTGACCGACTGACCGACTGACAGACCGACTGACTGACTGACAGACCGACCGACCGACCGACCGACCGACCATCCGACCGACCGACCGACCGACCGACCGACCGACCGACCGACCGACCGACCGACCGACCGACCGACCGACCGACCGACCACCGACCGACCGACTGACCGACCGACCGACCGACTGACCGACTGACCGACCGACTGACGGACTGACTGACCGATCGACCGACCGACTGACCGACCGACTGACGGACTGACTGACCGACTGACCGACTGACAGACCGACCGACTGACTGACTGACAGACCGACCGACCGACCGACCGACAGACCGACCGACCGACCGACCGACCGACCGACCGACTGACCGACGGACTGACCGACCGACTGACCGACCGACCGACCGACCGACCGACCGACCGACCGACCGACCGACCAACCGACCGACCGACTGACCGACCGACCGACCGACTGACCGACTGACCGACCGACTGACGGACTGACTGACCGATCGACCGACCGACTGACCGACCGACTGACGGACTGACTGACCGACTGACCGACTGACAGACCGACCGACTGACTGACTGACAGACCGACCGACCGACCGACCGACAGACCGACCGACCGACCGACCGACCGACCGACCGACCGACTGACCGACGGACTGACCGACCGACTGACCGACCGACCGACCGACCGACCGACCGACCGACCGACCGACCGACCGACCGACCGACCGACCGATCGACCGACCGACCGACCGACCGACCGACTGACCGACTGACCGACCGACTGACGGACCGACCGACCGACCGACCGACCGACCGACCGACCGACCGACCGACCGTCTGACCGACCGACTGACCGACTGACCGACGGACTGACCGATCGACCGACCGACCGACCGACCGACCGACCGACCGACCGACCAACCGACTGACCGACCGACCGACCGACCGACCGACCGACCGACTGACGGACCGACTGACCGACCGACTGACCGACTGACCGACCGACTGACGGACTGACTGACCGATCGACCGACCGACTGACGGACTGACTGACCGACTGACCGACTGACAGACCGACTGACTGACTGACAGACCGACCGACCGACCGACCGACCGACCGACCATCCGACCGACCGACCGACCGACCGACCGACCGACCGACCGACCGACCGACCGACCGACCGACCGATCGACCGACCGACCGACCGACTGACCGACTGACCGACCGACCGACCGACTGACCGACTGACCGACCGACTGACGGACCGACCGACCGACCGACCGACCAACCGACCGACCGACCGACCGACCGACCGACCGACCGACCGACCAACCGAACGACCGACCGACCGACCGACCGACCGACCGACCATCCGACCGACCGACCGACCGACCGACCGACCGACCGACCGACCGACCGACCGTCTGACCGACCGACTGACCGACTGACCGACGGACTGACCGACCGACTGACCGACCGACCGACCGACCGACCGACCGACCATCCGACCGACCGACCGACCGACCGACCGACCGACCGACCGACCGACCGATCGACAGACCGACCGACCGACCGACCGACCGACCGACCGACCGACCAACCGACTGACCGACCGACCGACCGACCGACCGACCGACCGACTGACGGACTGACTGACTGACAGACCGACTGACTGACTGACAGACCGACCGACCGACCGACCGACCGACCATCCGACCGACCGACCGACCGACCGACCGACCGACCGACCGACCGACCGACCGACCGACCGACCGACCGACCGACCAACCGACCGACCGACTGACCGACCGACCGACCGACTGACCGACTGACCGACCGACTGACGGACTGACTGACCGATCGACCGACCGACTGACCGACCGACTGACGGACTGACTGACCGACTGACCGACTGACAGACCGACCGACTGACTGACTGACAGACCGACCGACCGACCGACCGACAGACCGACCGACCGACCGACCGACCGACCGACCGACTGACCGACGGACTGACCGACCGACTGACCGACCGACCGACCGACCGACCGACCGACCGACCGACCGACCGACCGACCGACCGACCGACCGACCGACCGATCGACCGACCGACCGACCGACCGGCCGACTGACCGACCGACCGACCGACTGACCGACTGACCGACCGACTGACGGACCGACCGACCGACCGACCGACCGACCGTCTGACCGACCGACTGACCGACTGACCGACGGACTGACCGATCGACCGACCGACCGACCGACCGACCGACCAACCGAC
>NW_027487788.1:0-13009 GCF_050908995.1 Andrena cerasifolii | reverse complement strand
TGTATAAATAGAGAAAAATAGGTAAATAAACCAAAGGAAAAAAGGTAAATAAAAAAATAGGTATATAAATTAGAGGAAAAAATACGTAACTAACAGAGAAAAAATAGGAAAATAAATGAGAGAAAAAAGAGGTAAATAAGTAGAGAAAAATAGGTAAATAAACAGAGAAAAAATTTGTAAATAAATTAGAGAAAAAAATAGATAAATAAATTAGAGGAAAAAATAGGTAAATAAACAGAGAAAAATAGGTAATGAAGTAGAGAAAACAAAGTAGTTAAATAAATACAGAAAAAAGAGGTAAATAAACTATAGAAAAAATAGGGAAATAAATAGGGAAAAATAGGTAAATTAGGTAGAGAGAAAATAGGTAAATAAATTAGAGGAAAAAATAGATAAATAAATTAGAGGAAAAATAGGTAAATAAACAGAGAAAAAATTTGTAAATAAATTAGAGAAAAAAATAGATAAAGAAATTGTGAAAAATAGGTAATGAAGTAGAGAAACCAAAGTAGGTAAATAAATACAGAAAAAAGAGGTAAATAACTAGAGAAAAAATAGGTAAATAAATACAGATAAACAGGTAAATAAATATAGAAAATATAGGTGTATAAATTAGAGAAAGGAAGAGGTAAATAAATAGAAAAAAGTAAATGAATAGAGAAAAAATTGGAAAATAAATAGAGAAAGAATAGGTAAATAAATATAGAAAAAAAAGGTAAATTATCTAGAGAAAAAATAGGTAAATAAATAGAGAAAACAAAAGAGGTAAATAAATAGAGGGGAAAAAAGGTAAATAAATAGAGAAAACAAAGGACGTAAATAAATAGAGAAAAAATAGGTAAATAAATTAGAGAAAAAAATAGATAAATAAATTAGAGGAAAAAATAGGTAAATTAGGTAGAGAAAAAATAGGTAAATAAATTAGAGAAAAAAATAGATAAATAAATTAGAGGAAAAAATAGGTAAATAAACAGAGAAAAAATTTGTAAATAATTTAGAGAAAAAAATAGATAAAGAAATTGTGAAAAATAGGTAATGAAGTAGAGAAAACAAAGTAGGAAAATAAATACAGAAAAAAGAGGTAAATAACTAGAGAAAAATAGGTAAATAAATAGAGAAAAACAGGTAAATAAATAGAGAAAATATAGGTGTATAAATTAGAGAAAGAAAGAGGTAAATAAATTGAAAAAAGTAAATGAATAGAGACAAAATTGGAAAATAAATAGAGAAAAAATAGGTAAATAAATATAGAAAAAATAGGTAAATTATCTAGAGAAAAATAGGTAAATAAATAGAGAAAACAAAAGAGGTAAATAAATAGAGGGGAAAAAAGGTAAATAAATAGAGAAAACAAAGGAGGTAAATAAATAGAGAAAAAATAGGTAAATAAATTAGAGAAAAAAATAGATAAATAAATTAGAGGAAAAAATAGGTAAATAAACACAGAAAAAATTTGTAAATAAATTAGATAAAAAAATAGATAAAGAAATTGTGAAAAATAGGTAATGAAGTGGAGAAAACAAAGTAGGTAAATAAATACAGAAAAAAGAGGTAAATAACTAGAGAAAAAATAGGTAAATTAATAGAGAAAAACAGGTAAATAAATAGAAAAAATATATGTGTATAAATTAGAGAAAGAAAGAGGTAAATAAATAGAAAAAAGTAAATGAATAGAGAAAAAATTGGAAAATAAATAGAGAAAGAATAGGTAAATAAATATAGAAAAAATAGGTAAATTATCTAGAGAAAAAATAGATAAATAAATAGAGAAAACAAAAGAGGTAAATAAATAGAGGGGGAAAAAGGTAAATAAATAGAGAAAACAAAGGACGTAAATAAATAGAGAAAAAATAGGTAAATAAATTAGACAAAAAAATAGATAAATAAATTAGAGGAAAAAATGGGTAAATTAGGTAGAGAAAAAATAGGTAAATAAATTAGAGAAAAAAATAGATAAATAAAGTAGAGGAAAAAATAGGTAAATAAACAGAGAAAAAATTTGTAAATAAATTAGAGAAAAAAATAGATAAAGAAATTGTGAAAAATAGGTAATGAAGTAGAGAAAACAAAGTAGGTAAATAAATTAGAGGAAAAAATAGGTAAATAAACAGAGAAAAAATTTGTAAATAAATTAGAGAAAAAAATAGATAAAGAAATTGTGAAAAATAGGTAATGAAGTAGAGAAAACAAAGTAGGTAAATAAATACAGAAAAAAGAGGTAAATAACTAGAGAAAAAATAGGTAAATAAATAGAGAAAAACAGGTAAATAAATAGAGAAAAAATAGGTAAATTATCTAGAGAAAATTAGGTAAATAAATAGAGAAAACGAAAGAGGTAAATAAATTAGAGAAAAAAATAGATAAAGAAATTGTGAAAAATAGATAATGAAGTAGAGAATACAAAGGAGGTAAATAAATACAGAAAATAGTTAAATAAATAGAGAAAAATAGGTAAATAATTTAGAGAAAAAAATAGGCAAGTAAATAGAGAAAAATAGGTAATGAAGTAGAGAAAACAAAGTGGGTAAATAAATACAGAAAAAGAGGTAAATAACTAGAGAAAAAATAGGTAAATAAATAGAGAAAAACATGTAAATAAATAGAAAAAATATATGTGTATAAATTAGAGAAAGAAAGAGGTAAATAAATTGAAAAAAGTAAATGAATAGAGACAAAATTGGAAAATAAATAGAGAAAAAATAGGTAAATAAATATAGAAAAAATAGGTAAATTATCTAGAGAAAAATAGGTAAATAAATAGAGAAAACAAAAGAGGTAAATAAATAGAGGGAAAAAAAGGTAAATAAATAGAGAAAACAAAGGAGGTAAATAAATAGAGAAAAATAGGTAAATAAATTAGAGAAAAAAATAGATAAATAAAGTAGAGGAAAAAATAGGTAAATAAACAGAGAAAAAATTTGTAAATAAATTAGAGAAAAAAATAGATAAAGAAATTGTGAAAAATAGGTAATGAAGTAGAGAAAACAAAGTAGGTAAATAAATACAGAAAAAAGAGGTAAATAACTAGAGAAAAAATAGGTAAATAAATAGAGAAAAACAGGTAAATAAATAGAGAAAATATAGGTGTATAAATTAGAGAAAGAAAGAGGTAAATAAATAGAAAAAAGTAAATGAATAGAGACAAAATTGGAAAATAAATAGAGAAAAAATAGGTAAATAAATATAGAAAAATAGGTAAATTATCTAGAGAAAAAATAGGTAAATAAATAGAGAAAACAAAAGAGGTAAATAAATAGAGAAAAAATAGGGAAATAATTAGAGAAAAATAGGTAAATTAGGTAGAGAAAAAATAGGTGTATAAATAGAGAAAAATAGGTAAATAAACCAAAGGAAATAAGGTAAATAAAAAATAGGTAAATAAATTAGAGGAAAAAATAGGTAAATAAACAGAGAAAAATAGGTAATGTAGTAGAGAAAACAAAGTAGGTAAATAAACACAGAAAAAAGAGGTAAATAAAGTAGAGAAAAAATAGGTATATAAATAGAGAAAAATATCTAATTAAAAAAAATAGGTAAATAAATAGAGGGAAAAAAAGGTAAATAAATAGAGAAAACAAAGTAGGTAAATAAATACAGAAAAAAGAGGTAAATAACTAGAGAAAAAATAGGTAAATTAATAGAGAAAAACAGGTAAATAAATAGAAAAAATATATGTGTATAAATTAGAGAAAGAAAGAGGTAAATAAATAGAAAAAAGTAAATGAATAGAGAAAAAATTGGAAAATAAATAGAGAAAGAATAGGTAAATAAATATAGAAAAATAGGTAAATTATCTAGAGAAAAAATAGGTAAATAAATAGAGAAAACAACAGAGGTAAATAAATAGAGAAAAAATAGGGAAATAATTATAGAAAAATAGGTAAATTAGGTAGAGAAAAAATAGGTGTATAAATAGAGAAAAATAGGTAAATAAACCAAAGGAAATAAGGTAAATAAAAAATAGGTAAATAAATTAGAGGAAAAAATAGGTAAATAAACAGAGAAAAATAGGTAATGTAGTAGAGAAAACAAAGTAGGTAAATAAATACAGAAAAAAGAGGTAAATAAAGTAGAGAAAAAATAGGTGTATAAATAGAGAAAAATATCTAATTAAAAAAAAATAGGTAAATAAATAGAGGGAAAAAAAGGTAAATAAATAGAGAAAACAAAGGAGGTAAATAAATAGAGAAAAATAGGTAAATAAATTAGAGAAAAAAATAGATAAATAAATTAGAGGAAAAAATAGGTAAATAAACACAGAAAAGATTTGTAAATGAATTAGAGAAAAAAATAGATAAAGAAATTGTGAAAAATAGGTAATGAAGTAGAGAAAACAAAGTAGGTAAATAAATACAGAAAAAAGAGGTAAATAACTAGAGAAAAAATAGGTAAATTAATAGAGAAAAACAGGTAAATAAATAGAAAAAATATATGTGTATAAATTAGAGAAAGAAAGAGGTAAATAAATAGAAAAAAGTAAATGAATAGAGAAAAAATTGGAAAATAAATAGAGAAAGAATAGGTAAATAAATATAGAAAAAATAGGTAAATTATCTAGAGAAAAAATAGGTAAATAAATAGAGAAAACAAAAGAGGTAAATAAATAGAGGGGAAAAAAGGTAAATAAATAGAGAAAACAAAGGACGTAAATAAATAGAGAAAAAATAGGTAAATAAATTAGACAAAAAAATAGATAAATAAATTAGAGGAAAAATGGGTAAATTAGGTAGAGAAAAAATAGGTAAATAAATTAGAGAAAAAAATAGATAAATAAAGTAGAGGAAAAAATAGGTAAATAAACAGAGAAAAAATTTGTAAATAAATTAGAGAAAAAAATAGATAAAGAAATTGTGAAAAATAGGTAATGAAGTAGAGAAAACAAAGTAGGTAAATAAATACAGAAAAAAGAAGTAAATAACTAGAGAAAAAATAGGTAAATAAATAGAGAAAAACAGGTAAATAAATAGAGAAAATATAGGTGTATAAATTAGAGAAAGAAAGAGGTAAATAAATAGAAAAAAGTAAATGAATAGAGACAAAATTGGAAAATAAATAGAGAAAAAATAGGTAAATAAATATAGAAAAATAGGTAAATTATCTAGAGAAAAAATAGGTAAATAAATAGAGAAAACAAAAGAGGTAAATAAATAGAGAAAAAATAGGGAAATAATTAGAGAAAAATAGGTAAATTAGGTAGAGAAAAAATAGGTGTATAAATAGAGAAAAATAGGTAAATAAACCAAAGGAAATAAGGTAAATAAAAAATAGGTAAATAAATTAGAGGAAAAAATAGGTAAATAAACAGAGAAAAATAGGTAATGTAGTAGAGAAAACAAAGTAGGTAAATAAACACAGAAAAAAGAGGTAAATAAAGTAGAGAAAAAATAGGTGTATAAATAGAGAAAAATATCTAACTAAAAAAAAATAGGTAAATAAATAGAGGGAAAAAAAGGTAAATAAATAGAGAAAACAAAGGAGGTAAATAAATAGAGAAAAATAGGTAAATAAATTAGAGAAAAAAATAGATAAATAAAGTAGAGGAAAAAATAGGTAAATAAACAGAGAAAAAATTTGTAAATAAATTAGAGAAAAAAATAGATAAAGAAATTGTGAAAAATAGGTAATGAAGTAGAGAAAACAAAGTAGGTAAATAAATACAGAAAAAAGAGGTATATAACTAGAGAAAAAATAGGTAAATAATTAGAGAAAAACAGGTAAATAAATATAGAAAAATAGGTAAATTATCTAGAGAAAAAATAGGTAAATAAATAGAGAAAACAAAAGAGGTAAATAAATAGAGAAAAAATAGGGAAATAATTAGAGAAAAATAGGTAAATTAGGTAGAGAAAAAATAGGTGTATAAATAGAGAAAAATAGGTAAATAAACCAAAGGAAATAAGGTAAATAAAAAATAGGTAAATAAATTAGAGGAAAAAATAGGTAAATAAACAGAGAAAAAAAGGTAAATAAATAGAGAAAACAAAGTAGGTAAATAAATACAGAAAAAAGAGGTAAATAACTAGAGAAAAAATAGGTAAATTAATAGAGAAAAACAGGTAAATGAATAGAAAAAATATATGTGTATAAATTAGAGAAAGAAAGAGGTGAATAAATAGAAAAAAGTAAATGAATAGAGAAAAAATTGGAAAATAAATAGAGAAAGAATAGGTAAATAAATATAGAAAAATAGGTAAATTATCTAGAGAAAAAATAGGTAAATAAATAGAGAAAACAAAAGAGGTAAATAAATGGAGAAAAAATAGGGAAATAATTATAGAAAAATAGGTAAATTAGGTAGAGAAAAAATAGGTGTATAAATAGAGAAAAATAGGTAAATAAACCAAAGGAAATAAGGTAAATAAAAAATAGGTAAATAAATTAGAGGAAAAAATAGGTAAATAAACAGAGAAAAATAGGTAATGAAGTAGAGAGAACAAAGTAGGTAAATAAATACAGAAAAAAGAGGTAAATAAACTATAGAAAAAATAGGGGAAAATATATAGGGAAAAATAGGTAAATTAGGTAGAGAGAAAATAGGTAAATAAATTAGAGGAAAAAGTAGATAAATAAATTAGAGGAAAAATAGGTAAATAAACAGAGAAAAAATTTGTAAATAAATTAGAGAAAAAAATAGATAAAGAAATTGTGAAAAATAGGTAATGAAGTAGAGAAACCAAAGTAGGTAAATAAATACAGAAAAAAGAGGTAAATAACTAGAGAAAAAATAGGTAAATAAATACAGATAAACAGGTAAATAAATATAGAAAATATAGGTGTATAAATTAGAGAAAGAAAGAGGTAAATAAATAGAAAAAAGTAAATGAATAGAGAAAAAATTGGAAAATAAATAGAGAAAGAATAGGTAAATAAATATAGAAAAAATAGGTAAATTATCTAGAGAAAAAATAGGTAAATAAATAGAGAAAACAAAAGAGGTAAATAAATAGAGGGGAAAAAAGGTAAATAAATAGAGCAAACAAAGGACGTAAATAAATAGAGAAAAAATAGGTAAATAAATTAGAGGAAAAAATAGATAAATAAATTAGAGGAAAAAATAGGTAAATTAGGTAGAGAAAAAATAGGTAAATAAATTAGAGAAAAAAATAGATAAATAAATTAGAGGAAAAAATAGGTAAATAAACAGAGAAAAAATTTGTAAATAAATTAGAGAAAAAAATAGATAAAGAAATTGTGAAAAATAGGTAATGAAGTAGAGAAAACAAAGTAGGTAAATAAATACAGAAAAAAGAGGTAAATAACTAGAGAAAAAATAGGTAAATAAATAGAGAAAAACAGGTAAATAAATAGAGAAAATATACGTGTATAAATTAGAGAATGAAAGAGGTAAATAAATAGAAAAAAGTAAATGAATAGAGACAAAATTGGAAAATAAATAGAGGAAAAATAGGTAAATAAATATAGAAAAAATAGGTAAATTATCTAGAGAAAAAATAGGTAAATAAATAGAGAAAACAAAATAGGTAAATAAATAGAGGGGAAAAAAGGTAAATAAATAGAGAAAACAAAGGAGGTAAATAAATAGAGAAAAAATAGGTAAATAAATTAGAGAAAAAATAGATAAATAAATTAGAGGAAAAAATAGGTAAATTAATAGAGAAAAACAGGTAAATAAATAGAAAAAATATAGGTGTATAAATAGAGAAAAATAGGTAAATAAACCAAAGAAAAAAAGGTAAATAAAAAATAGGTAAATAAATTAGAGGAAAAAATAGGTAAATAAACAGAGAAAAATACGTAAATAAATGAGAGAGAAAAATAGGTAAATATATAGAGAAAAATTGGTAAATAAATAGAGATAAAGTAGGTAAATATAATAGAGAAAAAGTAGGTAAATAAACAGAGAAAAAATAGGTAAATTATCTAGAGAAAAATAGGTAAATAAATAGATAAAACAAAAGAGGTAAATAAATAGAGAAAAAAGTAGGTAAATAAATACAGAAAAATAGGTAAATTAGGTAGAGAAAAAATAGGTGTATAAATAGAGAAAAATAGCTAATTAAAAAAAATAGGTAAATAAATAGAGGGAAAAAAGGTAAATAAATAGAGAAAACAAAGGAGGTAAATAAATAGAGAAAAAATAGGTAAATAAATTAGAGAAAAAAATAGATAAATAAATTAGAGGAAAAAATAGGTAAATAAACAGAGAAAAAATTTGTAAATAAATTACAGAAAAAAATAGATAAAGAAATTGTGAAAAATAGGTAATGAAGTAGAGAATACAAAGGAGGTAAATAAATACAGAAAATAGGTAAATAAATAGAGAAAAAAGTAGGTAAATAAATACAGAAAAATAGGTAAATTAGGTAGAGAAAAAATAGGTGTATAAATAGAGAAAAATAGCTAATTAAAAAAAAATAGGTAAATAAATAGAGGGGAAAAAAGGTAAATAAATAGAGAAAACAAAGGTAAATAAATTAGAGAAAAAAATAGATAAATAAATTAGAGGAAAAAATAGGTAAATAAACAGAGAAAAAATTTGTAAATAAATTACAGAAAAAAATAGATAAAGAAATTGTGAAAAATAGGTAATGAAGTAGAGAATACAAAGGAGGTAAATAAATACAGAAAATAGGTAAATAAATAGAGAAAAATAGGTAATGAAGTAGAGAAAACAAAGTAGGTAAATAAATACAGAAAAAGAGGTAAATAACTAGAGAAAAAATATGTAAATAAATACAGAAAACAAAAGAGGTAAATAAATAGAGAAAAATAGGTGTATAAATAGAGAAAAATAGGTAAATAAACCAAAGGAAAAAAGGTAAATAAAAAAATAGGTATATAAATTAGAGGAAAAAATACGTAAATAAACAGAGAAAAAATAGGAAAATAAATGAGAGAAAAAGAGGTAAATAAGTAGAGAAAAATAGGTAAATAAACAGAGAAAAAATTTGTAAATAAATTAGAGAAAAAAATAGATAAATAAATTAGAGGAAAAAATAGGTAAATAAACAGAGAAAAATAGGTAATGAAGTAGAGGAAACAAAGTAGGTAAATAAATACAGAAAAAGAGGTAAATAAACTAGAGAAAAAATAGGTGTATAAATAGAGAAAAATATCTAATTAAAAAAAATAGGTAAATAAATAGAGGGAAAAAAGGTAAATAAATAGAGAAAACAAAGGAGGTAAATAAATAGAGAAAAAATAGGTAAATAAATTAGAGAAAAATAGATAGATAAATTAGAGGAAAAAATAGGTAAATAAACAGAGAAAAAATTTGCAAATAAATTACAGAAAAAAATAGATAAAGAAATTGTGAAAAATAGGTAATGAAGTAGAGAATACAAAGGAGGTAAATAAATACAGAAAATAGGTAAATAAATAGAGAAAAAAGTAGGTAAATAAATACAGAAAAATAGGTAAATTAGGTAGAGAAAAAATAGGTGTATAAATAGAGAAAAATAGCTAATTAAAAAAAATAGGTAAATAAATAGAGGGGAAAAAAGGTAAATAAATAGAGAAAACAAAGGTAAATAAATTAGAGAAAAAAATAGATAAATAAATTAGAGGAAAAAATAGGTAAATAAACAGAGAAAAAATTTGTAAATAAATTACAGAAAAAAATAGATAAAGAAATTGTGAAAAATAGGTAATGAAGTAGAGAATACAAAGGAGGTAAATAAATACAGAAAATAGGTAAATAAATAGAGAAAAATAGGTAATGAAGTAGAGAAAACAAAGTAGGTAAATAAATACAGAAAAAAGAGGTAAATAACTAGAGAAAAAATATGTAAATAAATACAGAACACAAAAGAGGTAAATAAATAGAGAAAAATAGGTGTATAAATAGAGAAAAATAGGTAAATAAACCAAAGGAAAAAAGGTAAATAAAAAAATAGGTATATAAATTAGAGGAAAAAATACGTAAATAAACAGAGAAAAAATAGGAAAATAAATGAGAGAAAAAAGAGGTAAATAAGTAGAGAAAAATAGGTAAATAAACAGAGAAAAAATTTGTAAATAAATTAGAGAAAAAAATAGATAAATAAATTAGAGGAAAAAATAGGTAAATAAACAAAGAAAAAATTTGTAAATAAATTAGAGAAAAAAATAGATAAAGAAATAGTGAAAAATAGGTAATGAAGTAGAGAATACAAAGGAGGTAAATAAATACAGAAAATAGGTAAATAAATAGACAAAAATAGGTAAATAATTTAGAGAAGAAAGTAGGCAAATAAATAGAGAAAAATAGGTAAATAAATGAGAGAAAAAAATAGGTAAATAAATACAGAAAAATAGGTAAATTAGGTAGAGAAAAAATAGGTGTATAAATAGAGAAAAATAGGTAAATAAACCAAAGGAAATAAGGTAAATAAAAAATAGGTAAATAAATTAGAGGAAAAAATAGGTAAATAAACAGAGAAAAATAGGTAATGAAGTAGAGGAAACAAAGTAGGTAAATAAATACAGAAAAAGAGGTAAATAAACTAGAGAAAAAATAGGTGTATAAATAGAGAAAAATATCTAATTAAAAAAAATAGGTAAATAAATAGAGGGAAAAAAGGTAAATAAATAGAGAAAACAAAGGAGGTAAATAAATAGAAAAAAAATAGGTAAATAAATTAGAGAAAAATAGATAGATAAATTATAGGAAAAAATAGGTAAATAAACAGAGAAAAAATTTGTAAATAAATTAGAGAAAAAAATAGATAAAGAAATTGTGAAAAATAGGTAATGAAGTAGAGAATACAAAGGAGGTAAATAAATACAGAAAATAGGTAAATAAATAGAGAAAAATAGGTAAATATATAGAGAAAAATAGGTAAATAAATAGAGAAAAAGTAGGTAAATTATCTAGAGAAAAATAGGTAAATAAATAGAGAAAAAAGAGGTAAATAAATAGAGAAAAAATAGGTAAATAAATACAGAAAAATAGGTAAATTAGGTAGAGAAAAAATAGGTGTATAAATAGAGAAAAATTGGTAAATAAACCAAAGGAAAAAAGGTAAATAAAAAATAGGTAAATAAATTACAGGAAAAATAGGTAAATAAACAGAGAAAAGTAGGTAATGAAGTAGAGAAAACAAAGTAGGTAAATAAATACAGAAAAAAGAGGTAAATAAACTAGAGAAAAAATAGGTGTATAAATAGAGAAAAATAGCTAATTAAAAAAAATATGTATATAAATAGAGGGAAAAATACGTAAATACATAGATAAAAAGTAGGTAAATAAACTAGAGAAAAAATAAGTGTATAAATGCAGAAAAATAGCTAAATAAATCAAAGAAAAAAGGTAAATAAAACAATAGGAAAATAAATTAGAGGAAAAAAAAGGTAAATAAATTAGAGAAAAAAATAGATAAATAAATTAGAGGAAAAAATAGGTAAATAAATAGAGAAAAATAGGTAATGAAGTAGAGAAAACAAAGTAGGTAAATAAATACAGAAAAAAGGTAAATAAATAGAGAAAAATAGGTAAATATATAGAGAAAAATAGGTAAACAAATAGAGAAAAAGTAGGTAAATTATCTAGAGAAAAATAGGTAAATAAATAGAGAAAAAAGAGGTAAATAAATAGAGAAAAAATAGGTAAATAAATACAGAAAAATAGGTAAATTAGGTAGAGAAAAAATAGGTGTATAAATAGAGAAAAATAGGTAAATAAACCAAAGGAAAAAAGGTAAATAAAAAATAGGTAAATAAATTACAGGAAAAAATAGGTAAATAAACAGAGAAAAATAGGTAATGAAGTAGAGAAAACAAAGTAGGTAAATAAATACAGAAAAAAGAGGTAAATAAACTAGAGAAAAAATAGGTGTATAAATAGAGAAAAATAGCTAATTAAAAAAAATATGTAAATAAATAGAGGGAAAAAAAGGTAAATAAATAGAGAAAACAAAAGAGGTAAATAAATAGAGAAAAAATAGGTAAATAAATAGAGAAAGAAGAGGTAAATAAGTAGAGAAAAATAGGTAAATAAATAGAGAAAAATAGGTAAATAAATTAGAGAAAAATAGATAGATAAATTATAGGAAAAAATAGGTAAATAAACAGAGAAAAAATTTGTAAATAAATTAGAGAAAAAAATAGATAAAGAAATTGTGAAAAATAGGTAATGAAGTAGAGAATACAAAGGAGGTAAATAAATACAGAAAATAGGTAAATAAATAGAGAAAAATAAGTAAATATATAGAGAAAAATAGGTAAATAAATAGAGAAAAAGTAGGTAAATTATCTAGAGAAAAATAGGTAAATAAATAGAGAAAAAAGAGGTAAATAAATAGAGAAAAAATAGATAAATAAATACAGAAAAATAGGTAAATTAGGTAGAGAAAAAATAGGTGTATAAATAGAGAAAAATAGGTAAATAAACCAAAAGAAAAAAGGTAAATAAAAAATAGGTAAATAAATTACAGGAAAAAATAGGTAAATAAACAGAGAAAAATAGGTAATGAAGTAGAGAAAACAAAGTAGGTAAATAAATACAGAAAAAAGAGGTAAATAAACTAGAGAAAAAATAGGTGTATAAATAGAGAAAAATAGCTAATTAAAAAAAGTATGTAAATAAATAGAGGGAAAAAAAGGTAAATAAATAGAGAAAACAAAAGAGGTAAATAAATAGAGAAAAAATAGGTAAATAAATAGAGAAAGAAGAGGTAAATAAGTAGAGAAAAATAGGTAAATAAATAGATAAAAAATAGGTAAATAAACTAGAGAAAAAATAAGTGTATAAATACAGAAAAATAGCTAAATAAATCAAGGAAAAAAAGGTAAATAAAAAAATAGGTAAATAAATTAGAGGAAAAAAAGGTAAATAAATTAGAGAAAAAAATAGATAAATAAATTAGAGGAAAAAATAGGTAAATAAATAGAGAAAAATAGGTAATGAAGTAGAGAAAACAAAGTAGGTAAATAAATACAGAAAAAAGAGGTAAATAACTAGAGAAAAATAGGTAAATAAATAGAGAAAAAAAATAGATAAATAAATTAGAGGAAAAAATAGGTAAATAAACACAGAAAAAATTTGTAAATAAATTAGAGAAAAAAATAG
>NW_027487787.1:0-13017 GCF_050908995.1 Andrena cerasifolii | reverse complement strand
ACAGTCACTGTCTTGAAACATCTGCGCCACTTCTCGCTCATTGGTTTGCCCTCCGGAGACGTTACTTTGTGCCATCTCTTTCGACGGCATGTTCTCCTGTTACAAAGCCCAATTTTGTGTATTCTCGAAATTTTCGCCAGATTTTGGCCAATAAATCAGGAGAAAATGAAGTGGAAAGAGGTATACTAAATTTCAGCTTCAAAGGCATCGCCTTAAAGTTGCAATTAAGAGGCGCAGGCCTTTCAAGAGGCTTTCGAAAATTCTGCGTCTCTTCGTTAATCAGTCACTGTCTCGTAACATCTGCGCCACATCTCGCTCTTTGATTTGCTCTCCGGAGACGTTACATTGTGCCATCTCTTTCGACGGCATGTTCTCCTGTTACAAAGCCCAATTTTGTGCATTCTGAAAATTTTCGCTAGATTTTGGCCAATATATCAGGAGAACATGAAGTGGAAAGAGGTATACTAAATTTCAGCTTCAAAGGCATCGCCTTAAAGTTGCAAATCAGAGGCGCAGGCCTTTCAAGAAGAGTTCGAAAATTCTGCGTGTCTTCGTTAAACAGTCACTGTCTCGAAACACCTGCGCCACTTCTCGCTCTTTGATTTGCTCTCCGGAGACATTACTTTGTTCCATGTCTTTCGACGGCATGTTCTCCTGTTACAAAGCCCAATTTTGTGCATTCTGAAAATTTTCGCCAGATTTTGGCCAATATATCAGGAGAAAATGAAGTGGAAAGAGGTATACTAAATTTCAGCTTCAAAGGCATCGCCTTAAAGTTGCAAATAACAGGCGCAAGCCTTCCAAGAGGCGTTCGAAAATTGTGCGACTATTCGTTAAACAGTCACTGTCTCGAAACATCTGCGCCACTTCTCGCTCATTGATTTGCCCTCCGGAGACGTTACTTTGTGCCATCTCTTTCGACGGCATGTTCTCCTGTTACAAAGCCCAATTCTGTGGATTCTGAAAATTTTCGCCAGATTTTGGCCAATATATCAGGAGAACATGAAGTGGAAAAAGGTATACTAAATTTCAGCTTCAAAGGCATCGCCTTAAAGTTGCAAATAAGAGGCGCAGGCCTTTCAAGAGGCGTTCGAAAATTCTCCGTGTCTTCGTTAAACAGTCACTGTCTCGAAACATCTGCGCCACTTCTCGCTCTTTGATTTGCTCTCCGGGGACGTTACTTTGTGCCATCTCTTTCGACGGCATGTTCTCCTGTTACAAAGCCCAATTTTGTGCATTCTGAAAATTTTCGCCAGAGTTTGGCCAATTTATCAGGAGAACATGAAGTCAATAGAGGTATACTAAATTTCAGCTTCAAAGGCATCGCCTTAAAGTTGCAAATAAGAGGCGCAGGCCTTTCAAGAGGCTTTCGAAAATTCTGCGTCTCTTCGTGAAACAGTCACTGTCTCGAAACACCTGCGCCACTTCTCGCTCTTTGATTTGCTCTCCGGAGACATTACTTTGTTCCATCTCTTTCGACGGCATGTTCTCCTGTTACAAAGCCCAATTTTGTGCATTCTGAAAATTTTCGCCAGATTTTGGCCAATATATCAGGCGAACATGAAGTGGAAAGAGGTATACTAAATTTCAGCTTCAAAGGCATCTCCTTAAAGTTGCAATTAAGAGGCGCAGGCCTTTCAAGAGGCTTTCGAAAATTCTGCGTCTCTTCGTGAAACAGTCACTGTCTCGAAACACCTGCGCCACTTCTCGCTCCTTCGTTTGCTGTCCGGAGACGTTACATTGTTCCATCTCTTTCGACGGCATGTTCTCCTGTTACAAAGCTCAATTTTGTGTATTCTCGATATTTTCGCCAGATTTTGGCCAATATATCAGGAGAAAATGAAGTGGAAAGAGGTATACTAAATTTCAGCTTCAAAGGCATCGCTTAAAAGTATCAAACCAGAGGCGCAGGCCTTTCAAGAGGCGTTCGAAAATTGTGCGACTCTTCGTTAAACAGTCACTGTCTTGAAACATCTGCGCCACTTCTCGCTCATTGGTTTGCCCTCCGGAGACGTTACTTTGTGCCATTTCTTTCGACGGCATGTTCTCCTGTTACAAAGCCCAATTTTGTGTATTCTCGAAATTTTCGCCAGATTTTGGCCAATAAATCAGGAGAAAATGAAGTGGAAAGAGATATACTAAATTTCAGCTTCAAAGGCATCGCCTTAAAGTTGCAAATAAGAGGCGCAGGCCTTTCAAGAGGCGTTCGAAAATGCTGCGTGTCTTCGTTAAACAGTCACTGTCTCGAAACATCTGCGCCACTTCTCGCTCTTTGATTTGCTCTCCGGAGACGTTACATTGTGCCATCTCTTTCGACGGCATGTTCTCCTGTTACAAAGCCCAATTTTGTGCATTCTGAAAATTTTCGCCAGATTTTGGCCAATATATCAGGAGAACATGAAGTCAAAAGAGGTATACTAAATTTCAGCTTCAAAGGCATCGCCTTAAAGTTGCAAATAAGAGGCGCAGGCCTTTCAAGAGGCTTTCGAAAATTCTGCGTCTCTTCGTGAAACAGTCACTGTCTCGAAACACCTGCGCCACTTCTCGCTCTTTGATTTGCTCTCCGGAGACATTACTTTGTTCCATGTCTTTCGACGGCATGTTCTCCTGTTACAAAGCCCAATTTTGTGCATTCTGAAAATTTTCGCTAGATTTTGGCCAATATATCAGGAGAAAATGAAGTGGAAAGAGGTATACTAAATTTCAGCTTCAAAGGCATCGCTTTAAACTTGCAAATAAGAGGCGCAAGCCTTTCAAGAGGCGTTCGGAAAATTGTGCGACTCTTCGTTAAACAGTCACTGTCTTGAAACATCTGCGCCACTTCTCGCTCTTTGATTTGCTCTCCGGAGACATTACTTAGTTCCATCTCTTTCGACGGCATGTTCTCCTGTTACAAAGCACAATTTTGTGTATTCTCGAAATTTTCGCCAGATTTTGGCCAATAAATCAGGAGAAAATGAATAGGAAAGAGGTATACTAAATTTCAGCTTCAAACGCATTGCCTTAAAGTTGCAAATCAGAGGCGCAGGCCTTTCAAGAGGCGTTCGAAAATTCTGCGTGTCTTCGTTAAACAGTCACTGTCTCGAAACATCTGCGCCACTTCTCGCTCTTTGATTTGCTCTCCGGAGACGTTACTTTGTGCCATCTCTTTCGACGGCATGTTCTCCTGTTACAAAGCCCAATTTTGTGCATTCTGAAAATTTTCGCCAGATTTTGGCCAATATATCAGGAGAACATGAAGTGGAAAAAGGTATACTAAATTTCAGCTTCAAAGGCATCGCCTTAAAGTTGCAAATAAGAGGCGCAGGCCTTCCAAGAGGCGTTCGAAAATTGTGCGACTCTTCGTTAAACAGTCACTGTCTCGAAACATCTGCGCCACGTCTCGCTCATTGATTTGCCTTCCGAAGACGTTACTTTGTGCCATCTCTTTCGACGGCATGTTCTCCTGTTACAAAGCCCAATTCTGTGGATTCTGAAAATTTTCGCCAGATTTTGGCCAATATATCAGGAGAACATGAAGTGGAAAGAGGTATACTAAATTTCTGCTTCAAACGCATTGCCTTAAAGTTGCAAATCAGAGGCGCAGGCCTTTCAAGAGGCGTTCGAAAATTCTGCGTGTCTTCGTTAAACAGTCACTGTCTCGAAACATCTGCGCCACTTCTCGCTCTTTGATTTGCTCTCCGGAGACGTTACTTTGTGCCATCTCTTTCGACGGCATGTTCTCCTGTTACAAAGCCCAATTTTGTGCATTCTGAAAATTTTCGCCAGATTTTGGCCAATATATCAGGAGAACATGAAGTGGAAAAAGGTATACTAAATTTCAGCTTCAAAGGCATCGCCTTAAAGTTGCAAATAAGAGGCGCAGGCCTTTCAAGAGGCGTTCGAAAATTCTGCGTGTCTTCGTTAAACAGTCACTGTCTCGAAACATCTGCGCCACTTCTCGCTCTTTGATTTGCTCTCCGGAGACGTTACTTTGTGCCATCTCTTTCGACGGCATGTTCCCTGTTACAAAGCCGAATTTTGTGCATTCTGAAAATTTTCGCCAGATTTTGGCCAATATATCAGGAGAACATGAAGTCAAAAGAGGTATACTAAATTTCAGCTTCAAAGGCATTGCCTTAAAGTTGCAAATCAGAGGCGCAGGCCTTTCAAGAGGCGTTCGAAAATTCTGCGTGTCTTCGTTAAACAGTCACTGTCTCGAAACATCTGCGCCACTTCTCGCTCTTTGATTTGCTCTCCGGAGACGTTACTTTGTGCCATCTCTTTCGACGGCATGTTCTCCTGTTACAAAGCACAATTTTGTGTATTCTGGAAATTTTCGCCAGATTTTGGCCAATAAATCAGGAGAAAATGAATAGGAAAGAGGTATACTAAATTTCAGCTTCAAAGGCATCGCCTTAAAGTTGCAAATAAGAGGCGCAGGCCTTTCAAGAGGCGTTCGAAAATTCTGCGTCTCTTCGTTCATCAGTCACTGTCTCGAAACATCTGCGCCACATCTCGCTCTCTGATTTGTTCTCCGGAGACGTTACTTTGTGCCATCTCTTTCGACGGCATGTTCTCCTGTTACAAAGCCCAATTTTGTGCATTCTGAAAATTTTCGCAAGATTTTGGCCAATATATCAGGAGAACATGAAGTGGAAAGAGGTATACTAAATTTCAGCTTCAAAGACATCGCTTAAAAGTATCAAATCAGAGGCGCAGGACTTTCAAGAGGCGTTCGAAAATTGTGCGACTCTTCGTTAAACAGTCACTGTCTTGAAACATCTGCGCCACTTCTCGCTCATTGGTTTGCCCTCCGGAGACGTTACTTTGTGCCATCTCTTTCGACGGCATGTTCTCCTGTTACAAAGCCCAATTTTGTGTATTCTCGAAATTTTCGCCAGATTTTGGCCAATAAATCAGGAGAAAATGAAGTGGAAAGAGGTATACTAAATTTCAGCTTCAAAGGCATCGCCTTAAAGTTGCAATTAAGAGGCGCAGGCCTTTCAAGAGGCTTTCGAAAATTCTGCGTCTCTTCGTTAATCAGTCACTGTCTCGTAACATCTGCGCCACATCTCGCTCTTTGATTTGCTCTCCGGAGACGTTACATTGTGCCATCTCTTACGACGGCATGTTCTCCTGTTACAAAGCCCAATTTTGTGCATTCTGAAAATTTTCGCTAGATTTTGGCCAATATATCAGGAGTACATGAAGTGGAAAGAGGTATACTAAATTTCAGCTTCAAAGGCATCGCCTTAAAGTTGCAAATCAGAGGCGCAGGCCTTTCAAGAAGAGTTCGAAAATTCTGCGTGTCTTCGTTAAACAGTCACTGTCTCGAAACACCTGCGCCACTTCTCGCTCTTTGATTTGCTCTCCGGAGACATTACTTTGTTCCATGTCTTTCGACGGCATGTTCTCCTGTTACAAAGCCCAATTTTGTGCATTCTGAAAATTTTCGCCAGATTTTGGCCAATATATCAGGAGAAAATGAAGTGGAAAGAGGTATACTAAATTTCAGCTTCAAAGGCATCGCCTTAAAGTTGCAAATAACAGGCGCAAGCCTTCCAAGAGGCGTTCGAAAATTGTGCGACTATTCGTTAAACAGTCACTGTCTCGAAACATCTGCGCCACTTCTCGCTCATTGATTTGCCCTCCGGAGACGTTACTTTGTGCCATCTCTTTCGACGGCATGTTCTCCTGTTACAAAGCCCAATTCTGTGGATTCTGAAAATTTTCGCCAGATTTTGGCCAATATATCAGGAGAACATGAAGTGGAAAAAGGTATACTAAATTTCAGCTTCAAAGGCATCGCCTTAAAGTTGCAAATAAGAGGCGCAGGCCTTTCAAGAGGCGTTCGAAAATTCTCCGTGTCTTCGTTAAACAGTCACTGTCTCGAAACATCTGCGCCACTTCTCGCTCTTTGATTTGCTCTCCGGAGACGTTACTTTGTGCCATCTCTTTCGACGGCATGTTCTCCTGTTACAAAGCCCAATTTTGTGCATTCTGAAAATTTTCGCCAGAGTTTGGCCAATATATCAGGAGAACATGAAGTCAATAGAGGTATACTAAATTTCAGCTTCAAAGGCATCGCCTTAAAGTTGCAAATAAGAGGCGCAGGCCTTTCAAGAGGCTTTCGAAAATTCTGCGTCTCTTCGTGAAACAGTCACTGTCTCGAAACACCTGCGCCACTTCTCGCTCTTTGATTTGCTCTCCGGAGACATTACTTTGTTCCATCTCTTTCGACGGCATGTTCTCCTGTTACAAAGCCCAATTTTGTGCATTCTGAAAATTTTCGCCAGATTTTGGCCAATATATCAGGAGAACATGAAGTGGAAAAAGGTATACTAAATTTCAGCTTCAAAGGCATCGCCTTAAAGTTGCAAATAAGAGGCGCAGGCCTTTCAAGAGGCGTTCGAAAATTCTGTGTGTCTTCGTTAAACAGTCACTGTCTCGAAACATCTGCCCCACTTCTCGCTCTTTGATTTGCTCTCCGGAGACGTTACATTGTGCCATCTCTTTCGACGGCATATTCTCCTGTTACAAAGCCCAATTTTGTGCATTCTGAAAATTTTCGCCAGAGTTTGGCCAATATATCAGGAGAACATGAAGTCAAAAGAGGTATACTAAATTTCAGCTTCAAAGGCATCGCCTTAAAGTTGCAAATAAGAGGCGCAGGCCTTTCAAGAGGCTTTCGAAAATTCTGCGTCTCTTCGTGAAACAGTCACTGTCTCGAAACACCTGCGCCACTTCTCGCTCTTTGATTTGCTCTCCGGAGACATTACTTTGTTCCATCTCTTTCGACGGCATGTTCTCCTGTTACAAAGCCCAATTTTGTGCATTCTGAAAATTTTCGCCAGATTTTGGCCAATATATCAGGAGAACATGAAGTGGAAAAAGGTATACTAAATTTCAGCTTCAAAGGCATCGCCTTAAAGTTGCAAATAAGAGGCGCAGGCCTTTCAAGAGGCGTTCGAAAATTCTGTGTGTCTTCGTTAAACAGTCACTGTCTCGAAACATCTGCCCCACTTCTCGCTCTTTGATTTGCTCTCCGGAGACGTTACTTTGTGCCATCTCTTTCGACGGCATATTCTCCTGTTACAAAGCCCAATTTTGTGCATTCTGAAAATTTTCGCCAGAGTTTGGCCAATATATCAGGAGAACATGAAGTCAAAAGAGGTATACTAAATTTCAGCTTCAAAGGCATCGCCTTAAAGTTGCAAATAAGAGGCGCAGGCCTTTCAAGAGGCTTTCGAAAATTCTGCGTCTCTTCGTGAAACAGTCACTGTCGCGAAACACCTGCGCCACTTCTCGCTCTTTGATTTGCTCTCCGGAGACATTACTTAGTTCCATCTCTTTCGACGGCATGTTCTCCTGTTACAAAGCACAATTTTGTGTATTCTCGAAATTTTCGCCAGATTTTGGCCAATAAATCAGGAGAAAATGAATAGGAAAGAGGTATACTAAATTTCAGCTTCAAACGCATTGCCTTAAAGTTGCAAATCAGAGGCGCAGGCCTTTCAAGAGGCGTTCGAAAATTCTGCGTGTCTTCGTTAAACAGTCACTGTCTCGAAACATCTGCGCCACTTCTCGCTCTTTGATTTGCTCTCCGGAGACGTTACTTTGTGCCATCTCTTTCGACGGCATGTTCTCCTGTTACAAAGCCCAATTTTGTGCATTCTGAAAATTTTCGCCAGATTTTGGCCAATATATCAGGAGAACATGAAGTGGAAAAAGGTATACTAAATTTCAGCTTCAAAGGCATCGCCTTAAAGTTGCAAATAAGAGGCGCAGGCCTTCCAAGAGGCGTTCGAAAATTGTGCGACTCTTCGTTAAACAGTCACTGTCTCGAAACATCTGCGCCACTTCTCGCTCATTGATTTGCCTTCCGAAGACGTTACTTTGTGCCATCTCTTTCGACGGCATGTTCTCCTGTTACAAAGCCCAATTCTGTGGATTCTGAAAATTTTCGCCAGATTTTGGCCAATATATCAGGAGAACATGAAGTGGAAAGAGGTATACTAAATTTCTGCTTCAAACGCATTGCCTTAAAGTTGCAAATCAGAGGCGCAGGCCTTTCAAGAGGCGTTCGAAAATTCTGCGTGTCTTCGTTAAACAGTCACTGTCTCGAAACATCTGCGCCACTTCTCGCTCTTTGATTTGCTCTCCGGAGACGTTACTTTGTGCCATCTCTTTCGACGGCATGTTCTCCTGTTACAAAGCCCAATTTTGTGCATTCTGAAAATTTTCGCCAGATTTTGGCCAATATATCAGGAGAACATGAAGTGGAAAAAGGTATACTAAATTTCAGCTTCAAAGGCATCGCCTTAAAGTTGCAAATAAGAGGCGCAGGCCTTTCAAGAGGCGTTCGAAAATTCTGCGTGTCTTCGTTAAACAGTCACTGTCTCGAAACATCTGCGCCACTTCTCGCTCTTTGATTTGCTCTCCGGAGACGTTACTTTGTGCCATCTCTTTCGACGGCATGTTCCCTGTTACAAAGCCGAATTTTGTGCATTCTGAAAATTTTCGCCAGATTTTGGCCAATATATCAGGAGAACATGAAGTCAAAAGAGGTATACTAAATTTCAGCTTCAAAGGCATTGCCTTAAAGTTGCAAATCAGAGGCGCAGGCCTTTCAAGAGGCGTTCGAAAATTCTGCGTGTCTTCGTTAAACAGTCACTGTCTCGAAACATCTGCGCCACTTCTCGCTCTTTGATTTGCTCTCCGGAGACGTTACTTTGTGCCATCTCTTTCGACGGCATGTTCTCCTGTTACAAAGCACAATTTTGTGTATTCTGGAAATTTTCGCCAGATTTTGGCCAATAAATCAGGAGAAAATGAATAGGAAAGAGGTATACTAAATTTCAGCTTCAAAGGCATCGCCTTAAAGTTGCAAATAAGAGGCGCAGGCCTTTCAAGAGGCGTTCGAAAATTCTGCGTCTCTTCGTTCATCAGTCACTGTCTCGAAACATCTGCGCCACATCTCGCTCTCTGATTTGTTCTCCGGAGACGTTACTTTGTGCCATCTCTTTCGACGGCATGTTCTCCTGTTACAAAGCCCAATTTTGTGCATTCTGAAAATTTTCGCTAGATTTTGGCCAATATATCAGGAGAACATGAAGTGGAAAGAGGTATACTAAATTTCAGCTTCAAAGACATCGCTTAAAAGTATCAAATCAGAGGCGCAGGACTTTCAAGAGGCGTTCGAAAATTGTGCGACTCTTCGTTAAACAGTCACTGTCTTGAAACATCTGCGCCACTTCTCGCTCATTGGTTTGCCCTCCGGAGACGTTACTTTGTGCCATCTCTTTCGACGGCATGTTCTCCTGTTACAAAGCCCAATTTTGTGTATTCTCGAAATTTTCGCCAGATTTTGGCCAATAAATCAGGAGAAAATGAAGTGGAAAGAGGTATACTAAATTTCAGCTTCAAAGGCATCGCCTTAAAGTTGCAATTAAGAGGCGCAGGCCTTTCAAGAGGCTTTCGAAAATTCTGCGTCTCTTCGTTAATCAGTCACTGTCTCGTAACATCTGCGCCACATCTCGCTCTTTGATTTGCTCTCCGGAGACGTTACATTGTGCCATCTCTTTCGACGGCATGTTCTCCTGTTACAAAGCCCAATTTTGTGCATTCTGAAAATTTTCGCTAGATTTTGGCCAATATATCAGGAGAACATGAAGTGGAAAGAGGTATACTAAATTTCAGCTTCAAAGGCATCGCCTTAAAGTTGCAAATCAGAGGCGCAGGCCTTTCAAGAAGAGTTCGAAAATTCTGCGTGTCTTCGTTAAACAGTCACTGTCTCGAAACACCTGCGCCACTTCTCGCTCTTTGATTTGCTCTCCGGAGACATTACTTTGTTCCATGTCTTTCGACGGCATGTTCTCCTGTTACAAAGCCCAATTTTGTGCATTCTGAAAATTTTCGCCAGATTTTGGCCAATATATCAGGAGAAAATGAAGTGGAAAGAGGTATACTAAATTTCAGCTTCAAAGGCATCGCCTTAAAGTTGCAAATAACAGGCGCAAGCCTTCCAAGAGGCGTTCGAAAATTGTGCGACTATTCGTTAAACAGTCACTGTCTCGAAACATCTGCGCCACTTCTCGCTCATTGATTTGCCCTCCGGAGACGTTACTTTGTGCCATCTCTTTCGACGGCATGTTCTCCTGTTACAAAGCCCAATTCTGTGGATTCTGAAAATTTTCGCCAGATTTTGGCCAATATATCAGGAGAACATGAAGTGGAAAAAGGTATACTAAATTTCAGCTTCAAAGGCATCGCCTTAAAGTTGCAAATAAGAGGCGCAGGCCTTTCAAGAGGCGTTCGAAAATTCTCCGTGTCTTCGTTAAACAGTCACTGTCTCGAAACATCTGCGCCACTTCTCGCTCTTTGATTTGCTCTCCGGGGACGTTACTTTGTGCCATCTCTTTCGACGGCATGTTCTCCTGTTACAAAGCCCAATTTTGTGCATTCTGAAAATTTTCGCCAGAGTTTGGCCAATTTATCAGGAGAACATGAAGTCAATAGAGGTATACTAAATTTCAGCTTCAAAGGCATCGCCTTAAAGTTGCAAATAAGAGGCGCAGGCCTTTCAAGAGGCTTTCGAAAATTCTGCGTCTCTTCGTGAAACAGTCACTGTCTCGAAACACCTGCGCCACTTCTCGCTCTTTGATTTGCTCTCCGGAGACATTACTTTGTTCCATCTCTTTCGACGGCATGTTCTCCTGTTACAAAGCCCAATTTTGTGCATTCTGAAAATTTTCGCCAGATTTTGGCCAATATATCAGGCGAACATGAAGTGGAAAGAGGTATACTAAATTTCAGCTTCAAAGGCATCTCCTTAAAGTTGCAATTAAGAGGCGCAGGCCTTTCAAGAGGCTTTCGAAAATTCTGCGTCTCTTCGTGAAACAGTCACTGTCTCGAAACACCTGCGCCACTTCTCGCTCCTTCGTTTGCTGTCCGGAGACGTTACATTGTTCCATCTCTTTCGACGGCATGTTCTCCTGTTACAAAGCTCAATTTTGTGTATTCTCGATATTTTCGCCAGATTTTGGCCAATATATCAGGAGAAAATGAAGTGGAAAGAGGTATACTAAATTTCAGCTTCAAAGGCATCGCTTAAAAGTATCAAACCAGAGGCGCAGGCCTTTCAAGAGGCGTTCGAAAATTGTGCGACTCTTCGTTAAACAGTCACTGTCTTGAAACATCTGCGCCACTTCTCGCTCATTGGTTTGCCCTCCGGAGACGTTACTTTGTGCCATTTCTTTCGACGGCATGTTCTCCTGTTACAAAGCCCAATTTTGTGTATTCTCGAAATTTTCGCCAGATTTTGGCCAATAAATCAGGAGAAAATGAAGTGGAAAGAGATATACTAAATTTCAGCTTCAAAGGCATCGCCTTAAAGTTGCAAATAAGAGGCGCAGGCCTTTCAAGAGGCGTTCGAAAATGCTGCGTGTCTTCGTTAAACAGTCACTGTCTCGAAACATCTGCGCCACTTCTCGCTCTTTGATTTGCTCTCCGGAGACGTTACATTGTGCCATCTCTTTCGACGGCATGTTCTCCTGTTACAAAGCCCAATTTTGTGCATTCTGAAAATTTTCGCCAGATTTTGGCCAATATATCAGGAGAACATGAAGTCAAAAGAGGTATACTAAATTTCAGCTTCAAAGGCATCGCCTTAAAGTTGCAAATAAGAGGCGCAGGCCTTTCAAGAGGCTTTCGAAAATTCTGCGTCTCTTCGTGAAACAGTCACTGTCTCGAAACACCTGCGCCACTTCTCGCTCTTTGATTTGCTCTCCGGAGACATTACTTTGTTCCATGTCTTTCGACGGCATGTTCTCCTGTTACAAAGCCCAATTTTGTGCATTCTGAAAATTTTCGCTAGATTTTGGCCAATATATCAGGAGAAAATGAAGTGGAAAGAGGTATACTAAATTTCAGCTTCAAAGGCATCGCTTTAAACTTGCAAATAAGAGGCGCAAGCCTTTCAAGAGGCGTTCGAAAATTCTGCGTCTCTTCGTTAATCAGTCACTGCCTCGAAACATCTGCGCCACATCTCGCTCTTTGATTTGCTCTCCGGAGACATTACTTTGTTCCATGTCTTTCGACGGCATGTTCTCCTGTTACAAAGCCCAATTTTGTGCATTCTGAAAATTTTCGCTAGATTTTGGCCAATATATCAGGAGAAAATGAAGTGGAAAGAGGTATACTAAATTTCAGCTTCAAAGGCATCGCTTTAAACTTGCAAATAAGAGGCGCAAGCCTTTCAAGAGGCGTTCGAAAATTCTGCGTCTCTTCGTTAATCAGTCACTGCCTCGAAACATCTGCGCCACATCTCGCTCTTTGATTTGTTCTCCGGAGACGTTACTTTGTGCCATCTCTTTCGACGGCATGTTCTCCTGTTATAAAGACCAATTTTGTGCATTCTGAAAATTTTCGCTAGATTTTGGCCAATATATCAGGAGAACATGAAGTGGAAAGAGGTATACTAAATTTCAGCTTCAAAGGCATCGCCTTAAAGTTGCAAATCAGAGGCGCAGGCCTTTCGAGAAGCGTTCGAAAATTCTGCGTGTCTTCGTTAAACAGTCACTGTCTCGAAACACCTGCGCCACTTCTCGCTCTTTGATTTGCTCTCCGGAGACGTTACTTTGTGCCATCTCTTTCGACGGCATGTTCTCCTGTTACAAAGCCCAATGTTGTGCATTCTGAAAATTTTCGCTAGATTTTGGCCAATATATCAGGAGAACATGAAGTGGAAAGAGGTATACTAAATTTCAGCTTCAAAGGCATCGCCTTAAAGTTGCAATTAAGAGGCGCAGGCCTTTCAAGAGGCTTTCGAAAATTCTGCGTCTCTTCGTTAAACAGTCACTGTCTCGAAACATCTGCGCCACTTCTCGCTCATTGATTTGCCCTCCGGAGACGTTACTTTGTGCCATCTCTTTCGACGGCATGTACTCCTGTTACAAAGCCCAATTCTGTGGATTCTGAAAATTTTCGCCAGATTTTGGCCAATATATCAGGAGAACATGAAGTCAAAAGAGGTAT
>NW_027487786.1:0-13023 GCF_050908995.1 Andrena cerasifolii | reverse complement strand
TTTTATTTTCAATTTTTTAAAATTTTTAATTAATTTTTTAAAATTTAAATTTTTTTTAAATTTTCTTATAATTTTTTTTAAATTTTTAAATTTTAAATTTTTAAAATTTTTTTTAAAATTTTTTTATATTTTTATTTAATTTTTTTTAAATTTGTATTTAATTTTTAAAATTTTTTTATAAATTTTTTTTAATTTTAAAATTTTTTTGAAAATTTTTAAAATTTTTTTTTAATTTTTTATATTTTTTTTAATTTTATTTAATTTTTAAAATTTTTTTGAAATTTGAATTTTTTTTATTTTTCTTAATTTTTACAAATTTTTTTAAAATTTTTTTATATTTTTAATTTTAACAAAAATTTTATTTATTTTTGTTTAAATTATTATTTTATTTAATTTTTATTTGTTTATTTTTTTTAATTTCTTTTATTTTCCTTTTAAATTTTGTATATTTTTTATTTTAATTTTTTTAATTTTTGAAAATTTAAAAAAAAATTTTTAATTTTTAAAAAATTTTTTTTATTTAAAAAATTGTTTTAATTTTTCAACAATTTTTAATTTTTTTTTTAATTTTTATTTTTCTTTTATTTTACTTTTTTAATTTTTTTAAATTTTAAATGTTTTTTTTTAATTTTCTTATAATTTTTTTATTTTTTTTAAATTTTTAAATTTTTTTTTTAATTTTTTAAAATTTTTTTTAAAATTTTTATTTAACTTTTTTTATTTTTTTTAAATTTTTTAAAAATTTATTTTAAAAAATTTGTTTTAATTTCTTAACAATTTTGTAATTTTTTTTAATTTTTATTTTTCTTTTATTTTACTTTTTTTAATTTTTTTAAATTTCAAATGTTTTTTTTAATTTTCTTATAATTTCTTTATTTTTTTTAAATTTTTAAAATTTTTTTACATTTTTTAAAAATTTTTTTTATATTTTTTATTTAATTTTTTTAAATTTTTATTTAACTTTTTTTATTTTTTTTTAATTTTTTAAAATTTTTTTGAAAATTTTTGAAAATTTTTTGAAAATTTTTTAAAATTTTTAAAATTTTTTTATATTTTTTGTTTAATTTTTTTAAATTTTTATTTCACTTTTTTTATTTTTTTTAATTTTTTTAAATTTTTTTTAAAATTTTTTAATTTTTTAACAATTTTTGAAATTATTTTTTTAATTTTTATTTTTCTTTTATTTTACTTTTTTAATTTTTTTAAATTTTAAATTTTTTTTAATTTTCTTATAATTTTTTTTTAAATTTTTTAAAATTTTTAAAATTTTTTTTTTATATTTAATTTTTTTTCAATTTTTTAAAAAAAATTTTTAATTTTTTTCAAATTATTTAAAATTTTTTAATTTTCTTATAAATTTTTTATTTTTTTTTAATTTTTAAAATTTTCTTTAAATTTTTAAAATTTTTTAAATTTTCTTAAAAATTTTTTTGAAAATTTTTTAAAAATTTTTTGAAAATTTTTGAAATTTTTTTTAAATTTTTTATTTAATTTTTTTTTATTTTTTTAATTTTTTTAAAAAGAAATTTGAAAATTTTTTAAAATTTTTTTGAAAATTTTTAAATTTTTTTTTTTAATTTTTTTATATTTTTTACAATTTTTTTTTATTTTTTTTTATATTTTTTAAATTTAAAAAGAAATTCTTTATTTTTTATTTTATTTTAATTTTAAAAATTTTTTTATTTATTTTTGTTTTAAATTATTATTTTTTTTAATTTTTATCTGTTTATTTTTTTAAATTTCTTTTATTTTTCTTTTAAATTTTTGTTTATTTTTTTTTATTTAAAATTTTTTTTATATTTTAAAGTTGTTTTATTTTAATTTTTTAATTTATTATTATTTTTTTAAAAAAATTTTTGAAAATTTTCTAAAATTTTTTAAATTTTTTTTTTAAATTAATAAATTTTTTGAAAATTTTTAAAATTTTTTTTAAATCTAATTTTTTTTTTAAATTTTATTTTCTTTAATTTTTTTTTAAATTTAAAAAATTCTTTTAATTTTTTTAAAATTATTTCTTTTTATTTCAAAAAATGTTTTTTTAATTTTTTTTAAATTTTATTTTTGCTTTATTTTAATCTTTTAAATTTTAAAAATTTTTAAAATTTTTTTTTAAAATTTAAAATTTTTTTGAAAATTAAAAAATTTTTTTTTTTAATTTTTATATTTTTTAAAAAAAAAATTTAAAATTTTTTTTATATTTTTTAAATTAAAAAAAAATTCTTTATTTTTTACTTTTTTTAATTTTAAAAAAATTTAAAAAAAATTTATTTATTTCTGTTTTAAATTATTTTTTTTTTAATTTTTTTTTTATTTTAAAAAAAATTATTTATTTTTGTTTCAAATTATTAATTTTTTTTAAATTTTTATTTTTCTTTATTTTACTTTTTTAATTTTCTTATAATTTTTTTATTTTTTTAAATTTTTAAATTTTTTAAAATTTTTTTTATAAATTTTTAAATTTTTTAAAAAATTTTGTATAAATTTTTTAATTTTTTTAATTTTTTAACAATTTTTTTTAAATGTTTTAAAAAAAAATTTTAAATTTTTTTCTCAATTTTTTTAAAAAAATTTTATTTAATTTTTTAAAATTTAAAAAAAAAATTATTTTTTTTTAAATTTTTTTAAAAATTTTATGTTTTTTTAATTTTCTTATAAATTTTTTATTTTTTTTTATATATTTAAAATTTTTTAAAATTCTTTTTAAATTTTTAAAATTTTTTTAAATTGTTTAAAAAATTTTTAAAAATTTTTTAAAAATTTTTTGAAAATTTTTTAAAATTTTTTTTAAATTTTTTATTTAATTTTTTTTTATTTTTTTAATTTTTTTAAAAAGAAATTTGAAAATTTTTTAAAATTTTTTTGAAAAGTTTTAAAATTTTTTTTTTAATTTTTTTATATTTTTTAAAATTTTTTTTTATTTTTTTTATATTTTTTAAATTTAAAAAGAAATTCTTTATTTTTTATTTTATTTTAATTTTAAAATTTTTTTTATTTATTTTTGTTTTAAATTATTATTTTTTTTAATTTTTATCTGTTTATTTTTTTAAATTTCTTTAATTTTTCTTTTAAATTTTTGTATATTTTTTTTATTTTATTTTTTTTTTATATTTTAAAATTTGTTTACTTTAATTTTTTTTTATTATTTTAAAAAAAAATTTTAAAATTTTGTAAAAATTTTTAATTTTTTTTTAAATTTTTATTTTTCTTTTAAATTTTTGTATATTTTTCTTTTAAATTTTTGTATATTTTTTAAAAAATTTTGTATATTTTTTTTATTTAAATTTTTGGAAATTTTTTTTAAAAATTTTGAAATTTTTTTTAAAAATTTTGAAATTTTTTTTAAAAATTTTGAAAATTTTTAAAATTTTTTGAAAATTTTTTAAAATTTTTTTAAAATTTTTTTATATTTTTTAAAAAATTTTGTATATTTTTTTTATTTAAATTTTTTTATATTTTAAATTTTTTTATTTTTTTTAATTTTTTTTAATTTTTTACAAAAAAATTTTTAATTTTGTTTATATTTTTAAAATTTAAAATTTTTTTTTAATCTAAATTTTTTTAAATTTTCTTTACTTTAATTTTTTTTAAATTTAAAGAAAAATTAATTTTTATAAAATTATTTCTTTTTATTTCAAAAAACGTTTTTTTAATTTTTTTTTAAATTTTTTTTATATTTTTTATTTAATTTTTTTAAAATTTTTATTTAACTTTTTTTATTTTTTTTAATTTTTTTAATTTTTTTAAAAAAATTTTTATATTTTTTTAAAATTTTTTTATATTTTTTATTTAATTTTGTTTAAATTTTTATTTAATTTTTAAATTTTTTGAAATTTTTTTTTAAATTTTAAAATTTTTTGAAAATTTTTAAAACTTTTTTTAATTTTTTTATATTTTGAAAAAAATAATTTAAATTTTTATTTAATTTTAAATTTTTTTTTAATTTTTTACAATAAATTTTTTAATTTTTTTTATATTTTTAAAATTTAAAAAAAATTTCTTTATTTTTTATTTTTTTTAATTTTAAAAAAAATTTATTTATTTTTGTTTTAAATTATTATTTTTTTTAAATTTTTATTTGTTTATTTTTTTAATTTCTTTTATTTTTCTTTTTAAATTTTTGTTTATTTTTTTTATTTAAAATTTTTTTTTATATTTTAAAGCTGTTTTATTTTAATTTTTTAATTTATTATTATTTTTTTAAAAAAATTTTTGAAAATTTTCTAAAATTTTTTAAAATTTTTTTTTTAAATTAATAAATTTTTTGAAAATTTTTAAAATTTTTTTTAAATTTTTAAAATTTTTTTTTAAATCTAATTTTTTTTAAAATTTTCTTTTCTTTAATTTTTTTTTAAATTTAAAAAATTCTTTTAATTTTTTTAAAATTATTTTGTTTTTATTTCAAAAAATGTTTTTTTAATTTTTTTAAATTTTATTTTTCCTTTATTTTAATCTTTTAAATTTTAAAAATTTTTAAAATTTTTTTTTAAAATTTAAAATTTTTTTGAAAATTTAAAAATTTTTTTTTAATTTTTATATTTTTAAAAAAAAAATTTTAATTTTTTTTATATTTTTTAAATTAAAAAAAATTCTTTATTTTTTACTTTTTTTAATTTTAAAAAAAATTTATTTATTTCTGTTTTAAATTATTTTTTTTTAATTTTTTTTTTATTTTAAAAAAAATTATTTATTTTTGTTTCAAATTATTAATTTTTTTAAAATTTTTATTTGTTTATTTTTTTTAATTTTTTTTATTTTTCTTTTAAATTTTTGTATATTTTTTTTTATTTTAATTTTTTTTATATTTTAAAATTTTTTTATTTTAATTTTTTTTTATTTTATTAAAAAAAATTTAAAAATTTTTTTTCAATTTTTTTTAAAAATTTTTATTTAATTTTTTAATTTTTTTAAAAAAAAAATTTTTATTTTTTTTATATTTAAATTTTTTTAAATTTTTTTAAAAATTAAAAAAATTTTTTTCAAATTATTTGAAATTTTTTTAATCTAATTTTTTTTTTTAAATTTTTAAAATTTTTTTTTTAAAAAATTGTTTTGATTTTTTAACAATTTTGTAATTTTTTTAATTTTTATTTTTCTTTTATTTTACTTTTTTTAATTTTTTTAAATTTCAAATGTTTTTTTTAATTTTCTTATAATTTATTTATTTTTTTTTAAATATTTAAAATTTAAAAAAAATTTTTTTTTAATTTTTTTATATTTTTTATTTAATTTTTTCTTAATTACTATTTAATTTTTAAAATTTTTTTATAAATTTTTTTTAATTTTAAAATTTTTTTGAAAATTTTTTAAAATTTTTTTTTTAATTTTTTTATATTTTAAAATTTTTTTTTAATTTTTATTTAATTTTTAAAATTTAAATTTTTTTTATTTTAAAAAAAATTTCTTTATTTTTTATTTTTTTTAATTTTAACAAAAATTTTATTTATTTTTGTTTTAAATTATTATTTTATTTAATTTTTATTTGTTTTTTTTTTTAATTTCTTTTATTTTTCTTTTAAATTTTTGTATATTTTTTTCATTTAAAATTTTTTCTTTATACTTTAAAATTTTTTTATTTTATTTTTTTTCAATTTTTTAAAAAATTTTTTTAATTTTTTTCAAATTATTTAAAATTTTTAAATTTTTTTAAAAATTTTTTAAAATTTTTTTTTAAATTTTTTTAAAATTTATTTTAAAAAATTTGTTTTAATTTCTTAACAATTTTTAAATTTTTTTTTTAAATTTTATATTTGTTTTATTTTACTTTTTAAATTTTTTAAAAATTTTATATGTTTTTTTTAATTTTCTTATAAATTTTTTATTTTTTTTTAATTTTTAAAATTTTTTTTAAATTTTTAAAATTTTTTAAATTTTTTTAAAAATTTTTTTGAAAATTTTTTAAAAATTTTTTGAAATTTTTTTAAAATTTTTTTTAAATTTTTTATTTAATTTTTTTTTATTTTTTTAATTTTTTTAAAAAGAAATTTGAAAATTTTTTAAAATTTTTTTGAAAATTTTTAAATTTTTTTATATTTTTTACAATTTTTTTTTATTTTTTTTTATATTTTTTAAATTTAAAAAGAAATTCTTTATTTTTTATTTTATTTTAATTTTAAAAATTTTTTTATTTATTTTTGTTTTAAATTATTATTTTTTTTAATTTTTATCTGTTTATTTTTTTAAATTTCTTTTATTTTTCTTTTAAATTTTTGTATATTTTTTTTATTTTATTTTTTTTATATTTTAAAATTTGTTTACTTTAATTTTTTTTTATTATTTTAAAAAAAAAATTTTAAATTTTGTAAAAATTTTTTAATTTTTTTTAAATTTTTATTTTTTTTTTAAATTTTTGTATATTTTTTAAAAAATTTTGTATATTTTTTTTATTTAAATTTTTGGAAATTTTCTTTAAAAATTTTGAAAATTTTTTTAAAAATTTTGAAATTTTTTTTAAATTTTTTGAAATTTTTTTTATATTTTTTAAAAAATTTTGTATATTTTTTTTATTTAATTTTTTTTATATTTTAAATTTTTTTATTTTTTTAAATTTTTTTTTAAAAAAATTTTTTTAAATTTTTTGAAAATTTAAAAAAAAAATTTTTTAATTTTTTTAATTGTTTTTAAAAATTTTTATTTAACTTTTTTTATTTTTTTTTAATTATTTAAAAAAAAATTTGAAAATTTTTAAATTTTTTTTGAAATTTTTTTAAAATTTTTTAAAAATTTTTTTAAATTTTTTTATATTTTTTAAATTTAAACAAATTTTCTTTATTTTTTATTTTATTTTAATTTTTAAAAAAAATTTATTTATTTTTTTTAAATTTTTAATTGTTTATTTTTTTTTATTTCTTTTATTTTTCTTTTAAATTTTTGTATATTTTTTTTTATTTTAAATTTTTTTACTTTAATTTTTTTTAAATTTAAAGAAAAATTAATTTTTATAAAATTATTTCTTTTTATTTCAAAAATCGTTTTTTAATTTTTTTTTAAATTTTTTTAAATTTTTTTTTATATTTTTTATTTAATTTTTTTTTAAATTTTTATTTAAATTTTTTTAAAATTTTTTTTATATTTTTTAAAATTTTTTTTATATTTTTTATTTAATTTTTTTTAAATTTTTATTTAATTTTTAAATTTTTTGAAATTTTTTTTTAAATTTTAAAATTTTTTGAAAATTTTTAAAACTTTTTTTTAATTTTTTTATATTTTGTAAAAAATAATTTAAATTTTTATTTAATTTAAAATTTTTTTTTTAATTTTTTACAATAAATTTTTTAATTTTTTTTATATTTTTAAAATTTAAAAAAAATTTCTTTATTTTTTATTTTTTTTAATTTTAAAAAAAATTTATTTATTTTTGTTTTAAATTATTATTTTTTTTTAATTTTTATTTGTTTATTTTTTTAATTTCTTTTATTTTTCTTTTAAATTTTTTTTTTTTATTTAAATTTTTTTTTATATTTTAAAGTTGTTTTATTTTAATTTTTTAATTTATTATTATTTTTTTAAAAAAATTTTTGAAAATTTTCTAAAATTTTTTTAAATTCTTTTGTTAAATTAATAAATTTTTTGAAAATTTTTAAATTTTTTTTTTAAATCTAATTTTTTTTTAAATTTTCTTTACTATAATTTTTTTTTAAATTTAAAAAATTCTTTTAATTTTTTAAAAATTATTTCTTTTTATTTCAAAAAATGTTTTTTTTAATTTTTTTTAAATTTTATTTTTCCTTTATTTTAATCTTTTAAATTTTAAAATTTTTTTTAAATTTTTTTTTAAAATTTAAAATTTTTTTGAAAATTTAAAAAAAAAATTTTTTAATTTTTATATTTTTTAAAAAAAAATTTTAAATTTTTTTATATTTTTTAAATTTAAAAAAAAATTTAATTTTTTTAAAATTATTACTCTTTATTTCAAAAAATGATTTTTTAATTTTTTTTAAATTTTATTTTTCCTTTATTATAATCTTTTAATTTTAAAATTTTTTTTTTAATTCTTAAAAAAAAAATTTTTAATTTTTTTTATTTTTTTAAAGTTTTTATTTGTTTATTTTTTTTTATTTTTTTTATTTTTCTTTTAAATTTTTGTATATTTTTTTTTATTTTAAATTTTTTTATATTTTAAAATTTTTTATTTTAATTTTTTTTAATTTTATTAAAAAAATTTTTGAAAATTTAAAAAAATTTTTTTTTAATTTTTAAAATTTTTTTTTATATTTTAAAATTTTTTTACTCTAATTTTTTTTATTTAAAAAATTTGTTTTAATTTTTCAACAATTTTTAATTTTTTTTTTAATTTTTATTTTTCTTTTATTTTACTTTTTTAATTTTTTTAAATTTTAAATGTTTTTTTTTTAATTTTCTTATAATTTTTTTTTTTTTTAAATTTTTAAATTTTTTTTTTTAATTTTTTTAAATTTTTTTTTAAATTTTTATTTAACTTTTTTATTTTTTTAAATTTTTTAAAATTTATTTTAAAAAATTTGTTTTAATTTCTTAACAATTTTGTAATTTTTTTTAATTTTTATTTTTCTTTTATTTTACTTTTTTTAATTTTTTTAAATTTCAAATGTTTTTTTTAATTTTCTTATAATTTCTTTATTTTTTTTAAAATTTAAAATTTTTTTTATTTTTTTTTAATTTTTTACAAATTTTTTTTTATTTTTTTTATATTTTTTAAATTTAAAAAAAAATTTCTTTATTTTTTATTTTATTTTAATTTTAAAAAAAATTATTTATTTTTGTTTTAAATTATTATTTTTTTTAATTTTTATTTGTATATTTTTTTTTATTTTAATTTTTTTTATATTTTAAAATTTTTTTACTTTAATTTTTTTTTTATTTTTTTAAAAATTTATTTTAATTTTTTAACAATTTTTATTTTTTTTTTAAATTTTTATTTTTCTTTTATTTTACTTTTTTAATTTTTTTAAATTTTAAATGTTTTTTTTAATTTTCTTATAAATTTTTTATTTTTTTAAATTTTTAAATTTTTTAAAAATTTTATTATAAATTTTATAAATTTTTTAAAATTTTCTAAAATTTTTTAAAATTTTTATTTAACTTTTTTTTAATTTTTTTAATTTTTTTAAAATTTTTTGAAAATTTTTTAAAATTTTTTGAAATTTTTTAAAAATTTTTTGAAAATTTTTTTAAATTTTTTTTAAAAATTTTTTAAAATTTTTTTTAAAAATTTTTTAAAAATTTTTTTTCAAAAAATTGTATTAATTTTTTAACAATTTTTTAATTTTTTTTTTAAATTTTTATTTTTCTTTTATTTTACGTTTTTAATTTTTTAAAATTTTAAATTTTTTTTTTAATTTTCTTATAATTTTTTTTAATTTTCTTATAATTTTTTTTAAAATTTTTAAAATTTTTAAAAAAAAATTTTTTCAATTTTTTAAAAAAATTTTTTAATTTTTTCAAATTATTTAAAATTTTTAAATTTTTTTAAAAATTTTTAAAATTTTTTTTTAAATTTTTTAAAATTTATTTTAAAAAATTTGTTTTAATTTCTTAACAATTTTTAAATTTTTTTTTAAATTTTATATTTGTTTTATTTTACTTTTTAAATTTTTTAAAAATTTTATATGTTTTTTTTAATTTTCTTATAAATTTTTTATTTTTTTTTAATTTTTAAAATTTTTTTTTAAATTTTTAAAATTTTAAAAATTTTTTTAAAAATTTTTTTGAAAATTTTTTAAAAATTTTTAAAAATTTTGTTGAAAATTTAAACAAATTTTTTTTTAATTCTTTATATTTTTTAAAAAATTTGTTTTAATTTTTCAACAATTTTTAATTTTTTTTTTAATTTTTATTTTTCTTTATTTTACTTTTTTAATTTTTTTAAATTTTAAATGTTTTTTTTAATTTTCTTATAATTTTTTTATTTTTTTAAATTTTAAATTTTGTAAAAATTTTTTAATTTTTTTGTAAATTTTTATTTTTCTTTTAAATTTTTGTATATTTTTTTATTTTTTAAATTTTTTATTTTAATTTTTTTTAATTTTTTTTAAAAAAATTTTTTTTAATTTTTTTAAAAAAATTTTTTTTAATTTTTTTAAAAAAATTTTTTGAAATTTTTTTTAAATTTTTTGAATTTTTTTTTTAAAAAATTGTTTTAATTTTTAACAATTTTAAAAATTTTTTTTTAATTTTTATTTTTCTATTATTTTACTTTTTTAATTTTTTTAAATTTAAATTTTTTTATAATTTTCTTATAATTTTTTTTAAAATTTTTAAAATTTTATAAATTTTTTTTTTAAATTTTTTAATTTTATTTTCAATTTTTTTAAAAATTTTTATTTAATTTTTTAAAATTTAAATTTTTTTTTAATTTTCTTATAATTTTTTTTTAAATTTTTTAAATTTTTTAAAATTTTTTTTTAAATTTTTTAATTTTTTTTTCAATTTTTTAAAAAAATTTTACAATTTTTTTCAAATTATTTAAAATTTTTTAAATTTTTTTAAAATTTTTTAAAAATTTTTTAAAAATTTGTTGAAAATTTTTTAAAAATTTGTTGAAAATTTTTTAAAATTTTTTTTGAAAATTTTTGAAAATTTTTTTGAAAATTTTTTAAAAATTTTTTGAAATTTTTTTTCAAATTATTTGAAATTTTTTAATCTAATTTTTTTTTTTTTTTTTTTTAAATTTTTAAAAAAAAATTTTAAAAAATTGTTTTGATTTTTTAACAATTTTATAATTTTTTGTAATTTTTATTTTTCTTTTATTTTACTTTTTTTCATTTTTTTAAATTTCAAATGTTTTTTTTAATTTTCTTATAATTTTTTTTTTTTTAAATTTTTAAAATTTTTTTAATTTTTTTTAAAATTTTTTTATATTTTTTATTTAATTTTTTTTAAATTTGTATTTCATTTTTAAAATTTTTTTATAATTTTTTTTTAATTTTAAAATTTTTTTGAAAATTTTTGAAAATTTTTTTGAAAATTTTTTAAAAATTTTTTGAAAATTTTTTTCAAATTATTTGAAAAATTTTTAATCTAATTTTTTTTGTTTTTTTTTTAAATTTTTAAAAAAAATTTTTAAAAAATTGTTTTGATTTTTTAACAATTTTGGAATTTTTTTTAATTTTTATTTTTCTTTTATTTTACTTTTTTTAATTTTTTTAAATTTCAAATGTTTTTTTTAATTTTCTTATAATTTTTTTATTTTTTTTTAAATTTTTAAAATTTTTTAAATTTTTTTTTAAATTTTTTTATATTTTTTATTTAATTTTTTTTAAATTTGTA
The DNA here is from genome assembly GCF_050908995.1 of Andrena cerasifolii. Lineage (NCBI taxonomy): Eukaryota > Metazoa > Arthropoda > Insecta > Hymenoptera > Andrenidae > Andrena > Andrena cerasifolii. The sequence goes on along the minus strand of NW_027487786.1, from coordinate 1,779 downwards.
TTTAATTTTTAAAATTTTTTTATAAATTTTTTTTAATTTTAAAATTTTTTTGAAAATTTTTTAAAATTTTTTTTTTAATTTTTTTATATTTTTTTTTAATTTTTATTTAATTTTTAAAATTTTTTTGAAATTTGAATTTTTTTTTTATTTTTTCTTAATTTTTTACAAATTTTTTTTTAAATTTTTTATATTTTTTTAATTTTAACAAAAATTTTATTTATTTTTGTTTTAAATTATTATTTTATTTAATTTTTATTTGTTTATTTTTTTTTAATTTCTTTTATTTTCCTTTTAAATTTTTGTATATTTTTTTTATTTTAATTTTTTTTAATTTTTTGAAAATTTAAAAAAAATTTTTTTAATTTTTAAAATTTTTTTTTGTATTTTAAAATTTTTTTACTCTAATTTTTTTTATTTAAAAAATTTGTTTTAATTTTTCAACAATTTTTAATTTTTTTTTTAATTTTTATTTTTCTTTTATTTTACTTTTTTAATTTTTTTAAATTTTAAATGTTTTTTTTTAATTTTCTTATAATTTTTTTATTTTTTTAAATTTTTAAATTTTTTTTTTAATTTTTTAAAATTTTTTTTAAAATTTTTATTTAACTTTTTTTATTTTTTTTAAATTTTTTAAAAATTTATTTTAAAAAATTTGTTTTAATTTCTTAACAATTTTGTAATTTTTTTTAATTTTTATTTTTCTTTTATTTTACTTTTTTTAATTTTTTTAAATTTCAAATGTTTTTTTTAATTTTCTTATAATTTCTTTATTTTTTTTAAATTTTTAAAATTTTTTTACATTTTTTTAAAATTTTTTTTATATTTTTTATTTAATTTTTTTAAATTTTTATTTAACTTTTTTTATTTTTTTTTAATTTTTTAAAATTTTTTTGAAAATTTTTGAAAATTTTTTGAAAATTTTTTAAAATTTTTAAAATTTTTTTATATTTTTTGTTTAATTTTTTTAAATTTTTATTTCACTTTTTTTATTTTTTTTAATTTTTTTAAATTTTTTTTAAAATTTTTTAATTTTTTAACAATTTTTGAAATTATTTTTTTAATTTTTATTTTTCTTTTATTTTACTTTTTTAATTTTTTTAAATTTTAAATTTTTTTTAATTTTCTTATAATTTTTTTTTAAATTTTTTAAATTTTTAAAAAATTTTTTTTTATATTTAATTTTTTTTCAATTTTTTAAAAAAAATTTTTAATTTTTTTCAAATTATTTAAAATTTTTTAATTTTCTTATAAATTTTTTATTTTTTTTTAATTTTTAAAATTTTCTTTAAATTTTTAAAATTTTTTAAATTTTTTTAAAAATTTTTTTGAAAATTTTTTAAAAATTTTTTGAAAATTTTTGAAATTTTTTTTTAAATTTTTTATTTAATTTTTTTTTATTTTTTTAATTTTTTTAAAAAGAAATTTGAAAATTTTTTTAAATTTTTTTGAAAATTTTAAAATTTTTTTTTTAATTTTTTTATATTTTTTACAATTTTTTTTTATTTTTTTTTATATTTTTTAAATTTAAAAAGAAATTCTTTATTTTTTATTTTATTTTAATTTTAAAAATTTTTTTATTTATTTTTGTTTTAAATTATTATTTTTTTTAATTTTTATCTGTTTATTTTTTTAAATTTCTTTTATTTTTCTTTTAAATTTTTGTTTATTTTTTTTTATTTAAAATTTTTTTTATATTTTAAAGTTGTTTTATTTTAATTTTTTAATTTATTATTATTTTTTTAAAAAAATTTTTGAAAATTTTCTAAAATTTTTTTAAAT
>NW_027487784.1:0-13035 GCF_050908995.1 Andrena cerasifolii | reverse complement strand
GTTTAACGAAGAGACGCAGAATTTTCGAACGCCTCGTGAAAGGCCTGCGCCTCTTATTTGCAACTTTAAGGCGATGCCTTTGAAGCTGAAATTTAGTATACCTCGTTCCACTTCATGTTCTCGTGATATATTGGCCAAAATCTGGCGAAAATTTTCAGAATGCACAAAATTGGGCTTTGTAACAGGAGAACATGCCGTCGAAAGAGATGGCACAAAGTAACGTCTCCGGAGAGCAAATCAAATAGCGAGAAGTGGCGCAGATGTTTCAAGACAGTGACTGTTTAACGAAGAGACGCAGAATTTTCGAACGCCTCTTGAAAAGCCTGCGCCTCTTATTTGCAACTTTAAGGCGATGCCTTTGAAGCTGAAATTTAGTATACCTCTTTCCACTTCATGTTCTCCTGATATATTGGCCAAAATCTGGCGAAAATTTTCAGAATGCACAGAATTGGGCTTTGTAGCAGGAGAAAATGCCGTCGAAAGAGATGGCACAAAGTAACGTCTCCGGAGAGCAAATCAAAGAGCGAGAAGTGGCGCAGGTGTTTCGAGACAGTGACTGTTTCACGAAGAGACGCAGAATTTTCGAAAGCCTCTTGAAAGGCCTGCGCCTCTTATTTGCAACTTTAAGGCGATGCCTTTGAAGCTGAAATTTAGTATACCTCGTTCCACTTCATGTTCTCCTGATATATTGACCAAAATATGGCGAAAATTTTCAGAATGCACAAAATTGGGCATGTAACAGGAGAACATGCCGTCGAAAGAGATGGCACAAAGTAACGTCTCCGAGAGCAAATCAAAGAGCGAGAAGTGGCGCAGATGTTTCGAGAGAGTGACTGTTTAACGAAGAGACGCAGAATTTTCGAACGCCTCGTGAAAGGCCTGCGCCTCTTATTTGCAACTTTAAGGCGATGCCTTTGAAGCTGAAATTTAGTATACCTCGTTCCACTTCATGTTCTCGTGATATATTGGCCAAAATCTGGCGAAAATTTTCAGAATGCACAAAATTGGGCTTTGTAACAGGAGAACATGCCGTCGAAAGAGATGGCACAAAGTAACGTCTCCGGAGAGCAAATCAAATAGCGAGAAGTGGCGCAGATGTTTCAAGACAGTGACTGTTTAACGAAGAGACGCAGAATTTTCGAACGCCTCTTGAAAAGCCTGCGCCTCTTATTTGCAACTTTAAGGCGATGCCTTTGAAGCTGAAATTTAGTATACCTCTTTCCACTTCATGTTCTCCTGATATATTGGCCAAAATCTGGCGAAAATTTTCAGAATGCACAGAATTGGGCTTTGTAGCAGGAGAAAATGCCGTCGAAAGAGATGGCACAAAGTAACGTCTCCGGAGAGCAAATCAAAGAGCGAGAAGTGGCGCAGGTGTTTCGAGACAGTGACTGTTTCACGAAGAGACGCAGAATTTTCGAAAGCCTCTTGAAAGGCCTGCGCCTCTTATTTGCAACTTTAAGGCGATGCCTTTGAAGCTGAAATTTAGTATACCTCGTTCCACTTCATGTTCTCCTGATATATTGGCCAAAATCTGGCGAAAATTTTCAGAATGCCCAAAATTGGGCTTTGTAACAGGAGAACATGCCGTCGAAAGAGATGGCACAAAGTAACGTCTCCGGAGAGCAAATCAAAGAGCGAGATGTGGCGCAGATGTGTCGAGACAGTGACTGATTAACGAAGAGACGCAGAATTTTCGAACGCCTCTTGAAAGGCGTGCGCCTCTTATTTGCAACTTTAAGGCGATGCCTTTGAAGCTGAAATTTAGTATACCTCTTTCGACTTCATGTTCTCGTGATATATTGACCAAAATATGGCGAAAATTTTCAGAATGCACAAAATTGGGCATGTAACAGGAGAACATGCCGTCGAAAGAGATGGCACAAAGTAACGTCTCCGGAGAGCAAATCAAAGAGCGAGAAGTGGCGCAGATGTTTCGAGAGTGTGACTGTTTAACGAAGAGACGCAGAATTTTCGAACGCCTCGTGAAAGGCCTGCGCCTCTTATTTGCAACTTTAAGGCGATGCCTTTGAAGCTGAAATTTAGTATACCTCTTTCCACTTCATGTTCTGCTGATATATTGGCCAAAATCTGGCGGAAATTTTCAGAATGCACAGAATTGGGCTTTGTAGCAGGAGAAAATGCCGTCGAAAGAGATGGCACAAAGTAACGTCTCCGCAGAGCAAATCAAATAGCGAGAAGTGGCGCAGATGTTTCGAGACAGTGACTGTATAACGAAGAGACGCAGAATTTTCGAACGCCTCTTGAAAGGCCTGCGCCTCTTATTTGCAACTTTAAGGCGATGCCTTTGAAGCTGAAATTTAGTATACCTCTTTCCACTTCATGTTCTCCTGATATATTGGCCAAAATCTGGCGAAAATTTTCAGAATGCACAAAATTGTGCTTTGTAACAGGAGAACATGCCGTCGAAAGAGATGGCACAAAGTAACGTCTCCGGAGAGCAAATCAAAGAGCGAGAAGTGGCGCAGGTGTTTCGAGACAGTGACTGTTTCACGAAGAGACGCAGAATTTTCGAAAGCCTCTTGAAAGGCCTGCGCCTCTTATTTGCAACTTTAAGGCGATGCCTTTGAAGCTGAAATTTAGTATACCTCGTTCCACTTCATGTTCTCCTGATATATTGGCCAAAATCTGGCGAAAATTTTCAGAATGCCCAAAATTGGGCTTTGTAACAGGAGAACATGCCGTCGAAAGAGATGGCACAAAGTAACGTCTCCGGAGAGCAAATCAAAGAGCGAGATGTGGCGCAGATGTGTCGAGACAGTGACTGATTAACGAAGAGACGCAGAATTTTCGAACGCCTCTTGAAAGGCGTGCGCCTCTTATTTGCAACTTTAAGGCGATGCCTTTGAAGCTGAAATTTAGTATACCTCTTTCGACTTCATGTTCTCGTGATATATTGACCAAAATATGGCGAAAATTTTCAGAATGCCCAAAATTGGGCTTTGTAACAGGAGAACATGCCGTCGAAAGAGATGGCACAAAGTAACGTCTCCGGAGAGCAAATCAAAGAGCGAGATGTGGCGCAGATGTGTCGAGACAGTGACTGATTAACGAAGAGACGCAGAATTTTCGAACGCCTCTTGAAAGGCGTGCGCCTCTTATTTGCAACTTTAAGGCGATGCCTTTGAAGCTGAAATTTAGTATACCTCTTTCGACTTCATGTTCTCGTGATATATTGACCAAAATATGGCGAAAATTTTCAGAATGCACAAAATTGGGCATGTAACAGGAGAACATGCCGTCGAAAGAGATGGCACAAAGTAACGTCTCCGGAGAGCAAATCAAAGAGCGAGAAGTGGCGCAGATGTTTCGAGAGAGTGACTGTTTAACGAAGAGACGCAGAATTTTCGAACGCCTCTTGAAAGGCCTGCGCCTCTGATTTGATACTTTTAAGCGATGCCTTTGAAGCTGAAATTTAGTATACCTCTTTCCACTTCATGTTCTCCTGATATATTGGCCAAAATCTAGCGAAAATTTGCAGAATGCACAAAATTGGGCTTTGTAACAGGAAATCATGCCGTCGAAAGAGATGGCACAAAGTAACATCTGCGGAGAGCAAATCAAAGAGCGAGAAGTGGCGCAGATGTTTCGAGATAGTGACTGTTTAACGAAGAGACGCACAATTTTCGAACGCCTCTTGAAAGGCCTGCGCCTCTTATTTGCAACTATAAGGCGATGCCTTTGAAGCTGAAATTTAGTATACCGCTTTCCACTTCATGTTCTCCTGATATATTGGCCAAAATCTGGCGAAAATTTTCAGAACGCACAAATTGGGCTTTGTAGCAGGAGAAAATGCCGTCGAAAGAGATGGCACAAAGTAACGTCTCCGGAGAGCAAATCAAAGAGCGAGAAGTGGCGCAGGTGTTTCGAGACAGTGACTGTTTAACGAAGAGTCGCACAATTTTCGAACGCCTCTTGAAAGGCCTGCGCCTCTTATTTGCAACTATAAGGCGATGCCTTTGAAGCTGAAATTTAGTATACCTCTTTCCACTTCATGTTCTCCTGATATATTGGCCAAAATCTGGCGAAAATTTTCAGAATGCACAGAATTGGGCTTTGTAGCAGGAGAAAATGCCGTCGAAAGAGATGGCACAAAGTAACGTCTCCGGAGAGCAAATCAAATAGCGAGAAGTGGCGCAGATGTTTCGAGATAGTGACTGTTTAACGAAGAGACGCAGAATTTTCGAACGCCTCTTGAAAGGCGTGCGCCTCTTATTTGCAACTTTAAGGCGATGCCTTTGAAGCTGAAATTTAGTATACCTTTTTCAACTTCATGTTCTCCTGATATATTGGCCAAAATCTGGCGGAAATTTTCAGAATGCACAGAATTGGGCTTTGTAGCAGGAGAAAATGCCGTCGAAAGAGATGGCACAAAGTAACGTCTCCGGAGAGCAAATCAAATAGCGAGAAGTGGCGCAGATGTTTCGAGACAGTGACTGTTTAACGTAGAGACGCAGAATTTTCGAACGCCTCTTGAAAGGCCTGCTCCTCTTATTTGCAACTTTAAGGCGATGCCTTTGAAGCTGAAATTTAGTATACCTCTTTCCACTTCATGTTCTCCTGATATATTGGCCAAAATCTGGCGGAAATTTTCAGAATGCACAGAATTGGGCTTTGTAGCAGGAGAAAATGTCGTCGAAAGAGATGGCACAAAGTAACGTCTCCGGAGAGCAAATCAAAGAGCGAGAAGTGGCGCAGATGTTTCGAGACAGTGACTGTTTAACGAAGAGACGCAGAATTTTCGAACGCCTCTTGAAAGGCCTGCGCCTCTTATTTGCAACTTTAAGGCGATGCCTTTGAAGCTGAAATTTAGTATACCTCTTTCCACTTCATGTTCTCCTGATATATTGGCCAAAATCTGGCGAAAATTTTCAGAATGCACAGAATTGGGCTTTGTAGCAGGAGAAAATGCCGTCGAAAGAGATGGCACAAAGTAACGTCTCCGGAGAGCAAATCAAAGAGCGAGATGTGGCGCAGATATGTCGAGACAGTGACTGATTAACGAAGAGACGCAGAATTTTCGAACGCCTCTTGAAAGGCGTGCGCCTCTTATTTGCAACTTTAAGGCGATGCCTTTGAAGCTGAAATTTAGTATACCTTTTTCCACTTCATGTTCTCCTGATATATTGGCCAAAATCTGGCGGAAATTTTCAGAATGCACAGAATTGGGCTTTGTAGCAGGAGAAAATGCCGTCGAAAGAGATGGCACAAAGTAACGTCTCCGGAGAGCAAATCAAATAGCGAGAAGTGGCGCAGATGTTTCGAGACAGTGACTGTTTAACGTAGAGACGCAGAATTTTCGAACGCCTCTTGAAAGGCCTGCTCCTCTTATTTGCAACTTTAAGGCGATGCCTTTGAAGCTGAAATTTAGTATACCTCTTTCCACTTCATGTTCTCCTGATATATTGGCCAAAATCTGGCGGAAATTTTCAGAATGCACAGAATTGGGCTTTGTAGCAGGAGAAAATGTCGTCGAAAGAGATGGCACAAAGTAACGTCTCCGGAGAGCAAATCAAATAGCGAGAAGTGGCGCAGATGTTTCGAGACAGTGACTGTTTAACGAAGAGACGCAGAATTTTCGAACGCCTCTTGAAAGGCCTGCGCCTCTTATTTGCAACTTTAAGGCGATGCCTTTGAAGCTGAAATTTAGTATACCTCTTTCCACTTCATGTTCTTCTGATATATTGGCCAAAATCTGGCGAAAATTTTCAGAATGCACAGAATTGGGCTTTGTAGCAGGAGAAAATGCCGTCGAAAGAGATGGTTCAAAGTAACGTCTCCGGAGAGCAAATCAAAGAGCGAGAAGTGGCGCAGTTGTTTCGAGACAGTGACTGTTTAACGAAGAGACGCAGAATATTCGAACGCCTCTTGAATGGCCTGCGCCTCTTATTTGCTACTTTAAGGCGATGCCTTTGAAGCTGAAATTTAGTATACCTCTTTCCACTTCATGTTCTCCTGATATATTGGCCAAAATCTGGCGAAAATTTCGAGAATACACAAAATTGAGCTTTGTAACAGGACAACATGCCGTCGAAAGAGATGGAACAAAGTATCGTCTCCGGAGAGCAAATCAAAGAGCGAGAAGTGGCGCAGATGTTTCGAGATAGTGACTGTTTAACGAAGAGACGCAGAATTTTCGAACGCCTCTTGAAAGGCCTGCGCCTCTTATTTGCAACTTTAAGGCGATGCCTTTGAAGCTGAAATTTAGTATACCTCTTTCCACTTCATGTTCTCCTGATATATTGGCCAAAATCTGGCGGAAATTTTCAGAATGCACAGAATTGGGCTTTGTAGCAGGAGAAAATGTCGTCGAAAGAGATGGCACAAAGTAACGTCTCCGGAGAGCAAATCAAAGAGCGAGAAGTGGCGCAGATGTTTCGAGACAGTGACTGTTTAACGAAGAGACGCAGAATTTTCGAACGCCTCTTGAAAGGCCTGCGCCTCTTATTTGCAACTTTAAGGCGATGCCTTTGAAGCTGAAATTTAGTATACCTCTTTCCACTTCATGTTCTCCTGATATATTGGCCAAAATCTGGCGAAAATTTTCAGAATGCACAGAATTGGGCTTTGTAGCAGGGGAAAATGCCGTCGAAAGAGATGGCACAAAGTAACGTCTCCGGAGAGCAAATCAAAGAGCGAGATGTGGCGCAGATATGTCGAGACAGTGACTGATTAACGAAGAGACGCAGAATTTTCGAACGCCTCTTGAAAGGCGTGCGCCTCTTATTTGCAACTTTAAGGCGATGCCTTTGAAGCTGAAATTTAGTATACCTTTTTCCACTTCATGTTCTCCTGATATATTGGCCAAAATCTGGCGGAAATTTTCAGAATGCACAGAATTGGGCTTTGTAGCAGGAGAAAATGCCGTCGAAAGAGATGGCACAAAGTAACGTCTCCGGAGAGCAAATCAAATAGCGAGAAGTGGCGCAGATGTTTCGAGACAGTGACTGTTTAACGAAGAGACGCAGAATTTTCGAACGCCTCTTGAAAGGCCTGCTCCTCTTATTTGCAACTTTAAGGCGATGCCTTTGAAGCTGAAATTTAGTATACCTGTTTCCACTTCATGTTCTCCTGATATATTGGCCAAAATCTGGCGAAAATTTTCAGAATGCACAGAATTGGGCTTTGTAACAGGAGAACATGCCGTCGATAGAGATGGCACAAAGTAACGTCTCCGGAGAGCAAATCAAAGAGCGAGAAGTGGCGCAGATGTTTCGAGATAGTGACTGTTTAACGAAGACACGCAGAATTTTCGAACGCCTCTTGAAAGGCCTGCGCCTCTTATTTGCAACTTTAAGGCGATGCCTTTGAAGCTGAAATTTAGTATACCTCTTTCCACTTCATGTTCTCCTGATATATTGGCCAAAATCTGGCGGAAATTTTCAGAATGCACAGAATTGGGCTTTGTAGCAGGAGAAAATGCCGTCGAAAGAGATGGCACAAAGTAACGTCTCCGGAGAGCAAATCAAATAGCGAGAAGTGGCGCAGATGTTTCGAGACAGTGACTGTTTAACGAAGAGACGCAGAATTTTCGAACGCCTCTTGAAAGGCCTGCTCCTCTTATTTGCAACTTTAAGGCGATGCCTTTGAAGCTGAAATTTAGTATACCTGTTTCCACTTCATGTTCTCCTGATATATTGGCCAAAATCTGGCGGAAATTTTCAGAATGCACAGAATTGGGCTTTGTAGCAGGAGAAAATGTCGTCGAAAGAGATGGCACAAAGTAACGTCTCCGGAGAGCAAATCAAATAGCGAGAAGTGGCGCAGATGTTTCGAGACAGTGACTGTTTAACGAAGAGACGCAGAATTTTCGAACGCCTCTTGAAAGGCCTGCGCCTCTTATTTGCAACTTTAAGGCGATGCCTTTGAAGCTGAAATTTAGTATACCTCTTTCCACATCATGTTCTTCTGATATATTGGCCAAAATCTGGCGAAAATTTTCAGAATGCACAGAATTGGGCTTTGTAGCAGGAGAAAATGCCGTCGAAAGAGATGGTTCAAAGTAACGTCTCCGGAGAGCAAATCAAAGAGCGAGAAGTGGCGCAGTTGTTTCGAGACAGTGACTGTTTAACGAAGAGACGCAGAATTTTCGAACGCCTCTTGAATGGCCTGCGCCTCTTATTTGCAACTTTAAGGCGATGCCTTTGAAGCTGAAATTTAGTATACCTCTTTCCACTTCATGTTCTCCTGATATATTGGCCAAAATCTGGCGAAAATTTTCAGAATGCCCAAAATTGGGCTTTGTAACAGGAGAACATGCCGTCGAAAGAGATGGCACAAAGTAACGTCTCCGGAGAGCAAATCAAAGAGCGAGATGTGGCGCAGATGTGTCGAGACAGTGACTGATTAACGAAGAGACGCAGAATTTTCGAACGCCTCTTGAAAGGCGTGCGCCTCTTATTTGCAACTTTAAGGCGATGCCTTTGAAGCTGAAATTTAGTATACCTCTTTCGACTTCATGTTCTCGTGATATATTGACCAAAATATGGCGAAAATTTTCAGAATGCACAAAATTGGGCATGTAACAGGAGAACATGCCGTCGAAAGAGATGGCACAAAGTAACGTCTCCGGAGAGCAAATCAAAGAGCGAGAAGTGGCGCAGATGTTTCGAGAGAGTGACTGTTTAACGAAGAGACGCAGAATTTTCGAACGCCTCGTGAAAGGCCTGCGCCTCTTATTTGCAACTTTAAGGCGATGCCTTTGAAGCTGAAATTTAGTATACCTCGTTCCACTTCATGTTCTCGTGATATATTGGCCAAAATCTGGCGAAAATTTTCAGAATGCACAAAATTGGGCTTTGTAACAGGAGAACATGCCGTCGAAAGAGATGGCACAAAGTAACGTCTCCGGAGAGCAAATCAAATAGCGAGAAGTGGCGCAGATGTTTCAAGACAGTGACTGTTTAACGAAGAGACGCAGAATTTTCGAACGCCTCTTGAAAAGCCTGCGCCTCTTATTTGCAACTTTAAGGCGATGCCTTTGAAGCTGAAATTTAGTATACCTCTTTCCACTTCATGTTCTCCTGATATATTGGCCAAAATCTGGCGAAAATTTTCAGAATGCACAGAATTGGGCTTTGTAGCAGGAGAAAATGCCGTCGAAAGAGATGGCACAAAGTAACGTCTCCGGAGAGCAAATCAAAGAGCGAGAAGTGGCGCAGGTGTTTCGAGACAGTGACTGTTTCACGAAGAGACGCAGAATTTTCGAAAGCCTCTTGAAAGGCCTGCGCCTCTTATTTGCAACTTTAAGGCGATGCCTTTGAAGCTGAAATTTAGTATACCTCGTTCCACTTCATGTTCTCCTGATATATTGGCCAAAATCTGGCGAAAATTTTCAGAATGCCCAAAATTGGGCTTTGTAACAGGAGAACATGCCGTCGAAAGAGATGGCACAAAGTAACGTCTCCGGAGAGCAAATCAAAGAGCGAGATGTGGCGCAGATGTGTCGAGACAGTGACTGATTAACGAAGAGACGCAGAATTTTCGAACGCCTCTTGAAAGGCGTGCGCCTCTTATTTGCAACTTTAAGGCGATGCCTTTGAAGCTGAAATTTAGTATACCTCTTTCGACTTCATGTTCTCGTGATATATTGACCAAAATATGGCGAAAATTTTCAGAATGCACAAAATTGGGCATGTAACAGGAGAACATGCCGTCGAAAGAGATGGCACAAAGTAACGTCTCCGGAGAGCAAATCAAAGAGCGAGAAGTGGCGCAGATGTTTCGAGAGTGTGACTGTTTAACGAAGAGACGCAGAATTTTCGAACGCCTCGTGAAAGGCCTGCGCCTCTTATTTGCAACTTTAAGGCGATGCCTTTGAAGCTGAAATTTAGTATACCTCTTTCCACTTCATGTTCTGCTGATATATTGGCCAAAATCTGGCGGAAATTTTCAGAATGCACAGAATTGGGCTTTGTAGCAGGAGAAAATGCCGTCGAAAGAGATGGCACAAAGTAACGTCTCCGCAGAGCAAATCAAATAGCGAGAAGTGGCGCAGATGTTTCGAGACAGTGACTGTATAACGAAGAGACGCAGAATTTTCGAACGCCTCTTGAAAGGCCTGCGCCTCTTATTTGCAACTTTAAGGCGATGCCTTTGAAGCTGAAATTTAGTATACCTCTTTCCACTTCATGTTCTCCTGATATATTGGCCAAAATCTGGCGAAAATTTTCAGAATGCACAAAATTGTGCTTTGTAACAGGAGAACATGCCGTCGAAAGAGATGGCACAAAGTAACGTCTCCGGAGAGCAAATCAAATAGCGAGAAGTGGTGCAGATGTTTCGAGACAGTGACTGTTTAACGAAGAGACGCAGAACTTTCGAACGCCTCTTGATATGCCTGCGCCTCTTATTTGCAACTTTAAGGCGATGCCTTTGAAGCTGAAATTTAGTATACCTCTTTCCACTTCATGTTCTCCTGATATATTGGACAAAATCTGGCGAAAATTTTCAGAATGCACAAAATTGTGCTTTGTAACAGGAGAACATGCCGTCGATAGAGATGGCACAAAGTAACGTCTCCGGAGAGCAAATCAAAGAGCGAGAAGTGGCGCAGATGTTTCGAGACAGTGACTGTTTAACGAAGAGTCGCACAATTTTCGAACGCCTCTTGAAAGGCCTGCGCCTCTTATTTGCAACTTTAAGGCGATGCCTTTGAAGCTGAAATTTAGTATACCTCTTTCCACTTCATGTTCTCCTGATATATTGGCCAAAATCTGGAGAAAATTTTCAGAATGCACAAAATTGGGCTTTGTAACAGGAAATCATGCCGTCGAAATAGATGGCACAAAGTAACGTCTGCGGAGAGCAAATCAAAGAGCGAGAAGTGGCGCAGATGTTTCGAGACAGTGACTGTTTTACGAAAAGACGCAGAATTTTCGAACGCCTCTTGAATGGCCTGCGCCTCTTATTTGCAAATTTAAGGCGATGCCTTTGATGCTGAAATTTAGTATACCGCTTTCCACTTCATGTTCTCCTGATATATTGGCCAAAATCTGGCGAAAATTTTCAGAATGCACAGAATTGGGCTTTGTAGCAGGAGAAAATACCGTCGAAAGAGATGGCACAAAGTAACGTCTCCGGAGAGCAAATCAAAGAGCGAGAAGTGGCGCAGATGTTTCGAGATAGTGACTGTTTAACGAAGAGTCGCACAATTTTCGAACGCCTCTTGAAAGGCCTGCGCCTCTGATTTGATACTTTTAAGCGATGCCTTTGAAGCTGAAATTTAGTATACCTCTTTCCACTTCATGTTCTCCTGATATATTGGCCAAAATCTAGCGAAAATTTGCAGAATGCACAAAATTGGGCTTTGTAACAGGAAATCATGCCGTCGAAAGAGATGGCACAAAGTAACATCTGCGGAGAGCAAATCAAAGAGCGAGAAGTGGCGCAGATGTTTCGAGATAGTGACTGTTTAACGAAGAGACGCACAATTTTCGAACGCCTCTTGAAAGGCCTGCGCCTCTTATTTGCAACTATAAGGCGATGCCTTTGAAGCTGAAATTTAGTATACCGCTTTCCACTTCATGTTCTCCTGATATATTGGCCAAAATCTGGCGAAAATTTTCAGAACGCACAAATTGGGCTTTGTAGCAGGAGAAAATGCCGTCGAAAGAGATGGCACAAAGTAACGTCTCCGGAGAGCAAATCAAAGAGCGAGAAGTGGCGCAGGTGTTTCGAGACAGTGACTGTTTAACGAAGAGTCGCACAATTTTCGAACGCCTCTTGAAAGGCCTGCGCCTCTTATTTGCAACTATAAGGCGATGCCTTTGAAGCTGAAATTTAGTATACCTCTTTCCACTTCATGTTCTCCTGATATATTGGCCAAAATCTGGCGAAAATTTTCAGAATGCACAGAATTGGGCTTTGTAGCAGGAGAAAATGCCGTCGAAAGAGATGGCACAAAGTAACGTCTCCGGAGAGCAAATCAAATAGCGAGAAGTGGCGCAGATGTTTCGAGACAGTGACTGTTTAACGAAGAGACGCAGAATTTTCGAACGCCTCTTGAAAGGCGTGCGCCTCTTATTTGCAACTTTAAGGCGATGCCTTTGAAGCTGAAATTTAGTATACCTTTTTCCACTTCATGTTCTCCTGATATATTGGCCAAAATCTGGCGGAAATTTTCAGAATGCACAGAATTGGGCTTTGTAGCAGGAGAAAATGCCGTCGAAAGAGATGGCACAAAGTAACGTCTCCGGAGAGCAAATCAAATAGCGAGAAGTGGCGCAGATGTTTCGAGACAGTGACTGTTTAACGTAGAGACGCAGAATTTTCGAACGCCTCTTGAAAGGCCTGCTCCTCTTATTTGCAACTTTAAGGCGATGCCTTTGAAGCTGAAATTTAGTATACCTCTTTCCACTTCATGTTCTCCTGATATATTGGCCAAAATCTGGCGGAAATTTTCAGAATGCACAGAATTGGGCTTTGTAGCAGGAGAAAATGTCGTCGAAAGAGATGGCACAAAGTAACGTCTCCGGAGAGCAAATCAAAGAGCGAGAAGTGGCGCAGATGTTTCGAGACAGTGACTGTTTAACGAAGAGACGCAGAATTTTCGAACGCCTCTTGAAAGGCCTGCGCCTCTTATTTGCAACTTTAAGGCGATGCCTTTGAAGCTGAAATTTAGTATACCTCTTTCCACTTCATGTTCTCCTGATATATTGGCCAAAATCTGGCGAAAATTTTCAGAATGCACAGAATTGGGCTTTGTAGCAGGAGAAAATGCCGTCGAAAGAGATGGCACAAAGTAACGTCTCCGGAGAGCAAATCAAAGAGCGAGATGTGGCGCAGATATGTCGAGACAGTGACTGATTAACGAAGAGACGCAGAATTTTCGAACGCCTCTTGAAAGGCGTGCGCCTCTTATTTGCAACTTTAAGGCGATGCCTTTGAAGCTGAAATTTAGTATACCTTTTTCCACTTCATGTTCTCCTGATATATTGGCCAAAATCTGGCGGAAATTTTCAGAATGCACAGAATTGGGCTTTGTAGCAGGAGAAAATGCCGTCGAAAGAGATG